>NC_133647.1:127033223-127202837 GCF_009905375.1 Apium graveolens
GCCCTGCCAAGCCACATTTGAAACATTTGAATTTTGATTTATCCACCATGTTTCTATTTGGATTAGCTGCTCCAAAGTTCTTCTTGAACTTGAGCTTGGAAAATCTTCTGGAAAGGAATGCAAGATGTTCATCAATATCATCCATATCATCTTGGCTCAAATAATCTTCATTTTCAGCTACCAGCCCCTTGCCCTTGTTTTCACAGACCTTTGAAGTAGACTCAACAGCTTCTACCTTCACCTCTTTCTCTTTCTCCAACTCAGCAACCAGTGCTATGGAGCCTCCTTTTTTCCTTCCTTTCTCCATCCTCTCATCTTGCTCTATTTCAAGCTCATAAGTTTTCAGGATGCCATACAGTCTCTCCAAAGTAAACTCCTTGTAATCTTGAGAGTTTCTCAATGAGACTGTCATTGGTTTCCATTCCCTTGGAAGAGATCTAAGGAACATGAGATTGGGGTCTTTTGTCTGATAGACTTTTCCATGCAACTTTAGAGCATTTAGTAGTTTTTGAAACCTACTAAAAATGTCAGTGAGAGACTCACTATCTTCATATTAAAAATGCTCATATTGCTGAATTAGCAGCTGCATCTTATTCTCCCTTACTTGCTCAGTACCATCACAGATACTCTGAATTGTATCCCAAACCACCTTAGCTATTTTGCAGATAATGATGTTATCAAACATATCACCACCAACTCCATTGAACAAAATATTCATGGCCTTCTTGTCTTTCCTGACTTGCTCAATATCAGGATCTGACCATTCATGTCTAGGCTTGGGAACAAATGGTTCATTCCCTGTTGCAGCTCTCATTGGTACATGAGGGCCTCTCTCTATGCAATCCACATAGGCCTCATCTTGAGAAAGAAGATGTAGGTGCATATTCACCTTCCAGTGGTGATAATTGTCCTTGTCTAGAAATGGAATCTTGAATCCAACATCCTTCTTGTTTATAATGCGGTTTTGTTGTGATCTTTAAACTCTTTGTACTTCAAGAGCTTGCTCTGATACCAATTGTTATTCCCTAACAATACAACAAGAATTACAGATGGGGGGGTTGAATGTAATTCTGGCTTCTTTTTGAGATTTATGAAAAATCGTTCTAACTCAATAATATATATGTGTTTGATTTGCAAAGTGCAGAATGAAAGAATTATATAAATCAAAACACAAGTAATAAAAACATAAGTCTTTAAAACTTTCTAGTGGATTTGAATGGATCCACCAGATATATATATATATATATATATATATATATATATATATATATCAAGAGAACCCTATGAAGCTTGAATAGCTCACAGCTGCTTGTACAAGTGAACAAACAAACTACAGAGAAATTCTACTAAATACAGCTTACAAATGTTTCTCTGCTAAAAATGTGTGTGCTTAGTTCGTTTGTTGTTGTTTTTCTACTTGCTACACTTGGTTTATATATGACCAAGTTTACATAGTAATAAGGCAAGATAATAAAACAAAACCTATCAAGTCTAATACCATGCTGCTTCACTACTCTATTCCAGCATCTTTGAATATTTTCATAATAATATGGAAATGGTAATGCTTCTTTGTTCTCAAAATCCTGCTAAACAAGCTGCCACATTCCTTTTGCAAACACTCGACGCATGTGACTGTGTTATCACTGTCAACCGATATTTGAATTGATCATCCGTCGAGTACATGCTTGTTATCCGTCTGGTAGCCTTGTTGATCATCCATCGGTAGCTTTGTTGATCATCCGTCGGGTAGCCATTTATCACTTGACTCCATTTCATTTGTGCAGAATTACAAGACATCTTATATTTACATTTAATGAACCTATTCGGCACATCTACTAGAGTCTACATGATTAATAAGCTACTATAGAATCTATACAAAGTTGTTTGCAGAAATGTGCTACAGTACTTATTGTTACATAAGCTACTCACCCAGTGGATATCAATTAGTCATCTGTCGGGACTATATTGAATCATCCGTCGGGACTATAATTGATCATCCGTCGGGTGCTACAAAATTCTCTAAGTTAAATCTACTAAGGTATTTTGTTTAGCTTATCATCAAGTACACAACATATTCCTAACAATTGCCAGTAGGTTTTGTCTATAAAATCACTTCTCCTACTTCTCTTAAACCTCAATCACTACTCAAACGTCTCTCTCTCACACAACATCAAAGCTCTAAATCTAAATCTAAAATCTTCAAAACTTCACACATTCTTTCAATGGCTCAAAATCAATTTTTCAGAAGAACAAATGGCGAATATCTTCCTATTTCTTCGTCGATGACAGGATGTACTTCGACCCTTTCGAACTCCAAATCTGAATCAGTGGTCAAGTCTTTCATCCTACGGAAGTTCCTGATTCGATTTTTGATCATCTCTCATGGAATGATCAACTCGAACTGCATTTCTTTACTATGGAGGTTCTTCTTGAAGAAGAACACCGAGCTGAGATGGTAGTGCGTCAATGCCTAGCCGCTCTAGAGCTGCAGGAGAATATCATTTTTCTCGCAGTCTCTATGTCCCTTATCTTTCACCGTCAGGCGGCGAAGAAGGAGCAGGAGAACATGAAGGAGAGGAAAGAGTACCTCTAGTCCTTAGGAGTTAGGTTTCATTTTCTTTATAATCATGCTTTTCCATCAGATATTGTTAATAAAAATCTCATGTTTCTTTTCTTTTTTGAACTTGCAAATATGACTGTTCATATTCTTCTCATGTTTACATATTTGAATATTGTTAATTTCATATTTATCTGTTTAACACTCATAATTCACACATGTATAACCAATTTTCTAAAGTTATCTCAATATTAATGAACAAATCAAACATATAGGTTTTGATATGATTCATATGACATTTTCACATTATTTCCTGATTATAATAGAATGGTGTTGGTTACACTAGGTTCTTACAATAAATTTTTACATATCTTTTACCTGGTAAAAGTTTTGAAAAAGATGAATTACTGATGATCTTTCAAATAAATTTTAAATCTCTGACTGATTTAGCAAAAAGGAAAGATACTTTTAGGAGAGGAACATTTTTACCTCATGAATTGTGGGTGTTTTTGTCTAAGAAAATATTTGACAAATATAATTTTCCAAATCCTGACGCTGTGGAACATGGAACATCCAATCTTGTTCCTGACCAAAGTGTTCATTTTTCTTCACTTAAATCGAAACACAGTATTACCTTTGCTTCTTCTCAAAAGAAATTAGTTATAAAATCATATATAGTAGCTAAGTCTGATTTGTCTCAGAGACAATCAAGTATGAAGGCTATTTCACACTCACCTATATCTTTGGAGGAAAAAGGTGGAGTAAGGAGGAAGAGTGTTTCATCAGTAACAAAAATCAAGGAGATTGTAGAAAGAAAAAAAAAGAAAATTAGAGCTGATGTTAAGCTGGTCGATGAATCATCATACTCTGAAAGTCACAGTGATGATCCAATTGTGTTCAAGAAGCCTCATAGACCAGTGTAGGTTACTGGTGCTAATGCAGAAGTAGACCAAAGTTTGATATCAGCTGCTAAACCTAAGAAAAGAAGACTAATAAAGTTAGCAAAAAAGTTTCAAAAGAAACCAGATGGTCTTATAGTGTTGGATGATATTGCTCTAGATCAGGAATCTACAAATCCTGACAAATTATTGTCAAATTCTGACAGGTCTCAAGCAATTCCTGACAAGATAGTGATAATTCTTGATCAGACAGTTACTACATCTCATACAACCAAGATAGTTGAAATTACTAATAAAGTTGGTTTGCAGAAGTCTATCAAGAGAAAGGCACATACTTCATCAGTTTCTCAAAGCAAGAAAACCAAACTTAAATCACCACATAAGGGGTACAGTACACAAGAACCATATTCTCAAAGTGAATATGCACCTGTTAATTCCCCAGCTATACAAGAACCACCTGCTCAATGTTTAGGTGCAAGCATAACATCACATCTGACTATTCCTGACATTGCTCAAGGAAGTCATATTTTGTGGTTGATGACATTCTGAAGATAGTACAAGACAGGGAAGCTCATCAAAAGCACATTGCTAGATTGAATGCTGTTATCAATGATCCTATCTTTGAGGGAAGCACACAAGAACCTTCAGTTCAAAGGATTGAAGAAGCTTCTACACCTCAAGTCACAAAAGAATCAACAGTTCAAAGTACGGTTGCAGACTTAGTATCAAATTCTACTATATGGTCAATTCTAGACAAGCAGCAGATCACTGAAACAAGGACAATTCATGATGAAGCTATTCCTGATTCTATAGATGTACTGATCATTTCTCAAGATAATATTGAAGAAATCTTGGTACAACCACTGAAGGTATACCAATGGTTGATACTCCTCAAGGTACAAATCCTTTTCACTCTATTTTATATACTGATATGACTATGATTAGACCTTTACAATGTTAAACCCTTAATCAACTGCAGGGGGGTGAATACAGTTAATACAGTAAATTCGATAAAGCTTCAACATAATCAACAGTTTTATATTAACAAATAAAAACTGATTACAAACATACTCTCTCGAAATGATGAACAATTATTCTTGAGAGCTGCTAGGTTATGCGAAAGATATAACAATGTCATAATATATATAGCATGAACCTAATATGTACTTTATATAGAGCACAACTACACAATGTATAAGGAATCCTATTCTATTAACAACAAGGAAACCTAATACAATGCTTCTGAGATAAAGTCCTTCACCACCTTGAGTTCCTGTTTCCTTTTCCTTATCAAAGATCAACTGGTGTGACAAATACTGATTACATCATCCGTTGACATCATCATCCGTTGACATCATCATCCGTTGATATCATCATCCGTTGATATCATCATCATTCATTGATATATAAGTTCTGATGTGAACTTCTGATAGTTTCTGCTTAATATCATCAATTGCTCCTAACAATCTCCCCTAACTTGTTCCCTAGACCCATTTCTATCTTGGCTCCTCCAATAGGCATATCAACAGTATATTCAGATTGATCAATTCACTTTGGAATGTAGTTTGATTTATAAGGCATTCTTTTCTGCTTTAACTGTATTAGGTTCTTTATGAATACAGACCATCTGGCAGTTGCAGAATTAGTTACCTTGACAATTGTAGCAATAAGTTCCAATTACTGACATGGTTTATCTCCTAACTGTTCTTGATTCAACCTTAAGCTTCTCCCAGACTCCAGAAAATAGATTATTTTCTCTTCAGTCTGATCAATAAAAATTTGCATTGATATGATCTTCTATAAGTCTTCAAGCATTACATTGTCTCCAATTTCTGTCAAATATGAATGCTTTCTTAGAGTCAAAGCATCTCCTACAAATGGATCATCATCATTTAATCTTCCAAGACCACTTATGATTCCAGTTTGTCTAGATCGAGAACTTTCACCATAAATCTTCTTTAATGTTTCAGATGAGTCTCTTCTAGGTGCTGGTTTATTGCTTCCCCATAGTAGCTTCTTCTTTTCTTCAAAAGTGAGTTTTGGCTTATAAGAGACTATGTCTTTAGAATCAGAATTTGATAAATATGCTTGAATTGGCTTTAAGAAATCAACAACATGAGTAGAATCAGAGGTTGTGATTGGTTGAATAACAGCTTCTTTAACTTGAGCAATGTCAGAGGTTAATTTCAGTTTATCAGCCCAGTCAGCTCCATAAATCTTCCTTATTTGGTGAGCTTGGATGATTTCTTCTTCTTCACATTTTTCTTCAGTATCATAAGCTTGAACTACTGTATAAATTGAATCTATCAGTATTTCAGATTTAGTTTCCTTAGATACTGATTTCTTCTTTGCAACAGCTTTGGCTTTAGGCTTTGAAATATTTTGCTTCTCTCATATCTTCTCTTATCCTTTAAGGTTCTTGTTAGCAGTTAAAATAACTTGTGATCTGAGAGATTTTTCATCTTCCGCCTGACTGATTTCCCTTATAACTACACCTCTGGTTGGCCTGTTAGAAGGATCATCATCATAGAGTACTTGAGAAATAACAGCAATATCAGCATTTGCTGTCTTCAAGGAATTCTTGAACTTTTCCTCCATTTGCCTTAGCTATTCAAGATCAATTCCAGGATTTTCTCTTTCAAAGATTCTTCTACTCACCTCAGAGTCAAATAATTGAATCTTTGGATCCTTGTAGAATATAGTTGTCTTTCTTTCTTTTACTTTCAGAGTTTGAAGATATTGACTTGTTTCAGCATTAGCTTCTATCTCCAGAATACCTTGGTCTTCATTAGCAGCAGTTCTGACTTGTAAAGATTGTTGCATATTTGTAGTCATAGTCAATTCTTCTACTCTTCTTTCATTCCTCTTACTCTCTCCACCTTGTCTAGATTGAAATCTAGTGATTGCTTTTGATGAACCACTAACTCAAACTAGCTCTTCACCTCTACTCCTTTCATTATCCTTCTGTCCCCCATTATTACCTCCATCAGGATTTTCATCATCATTATTTATCAATGTCAGCTGTTTGTATTTAGATTTAACTATTTTCTCCCCCTTTTTGGCATCATCACCAAGCAGTAGAGAAAGAATCAGTTTCATTGAATTATGTACTTTTGTAAGTTTGTTAGGAATATGTTGTGAACTTGATGATAAGTTAAAAAAAACACCTTAGTAGATTTAACTTGGTGAATTTTGTAGCTCTCGACGGATGTTCTAATAATAGTCCCGACGGATGAACTTTATAGTCCCGACGGATAATAATTTGACATCCATTGAGAGTGTAGCTTATGTAACAATAAGTATTGTAGCACATTTCTGCAAACAACATGTTTTTGTTAAGTAGATGTTGTAGGATTTTGTAAGTCATGATGACTACTAGATTGATGTACAGAATAGGTTGGATAATTGTAAATATAAGATATCTTGTAATTCTGTACAAGTGAAAGAGCGTCAAGTGGCAGAAAGACTCCCAATGGATGATCTACAAGGCTCCCGAAGGATGATCAACATAATCCCGATGGATGTTCAACATAAGCCCGACGGATGATCATATTCAAAATAGCTGTTGATAGTGACACACAGTCACATGCGTCGGGTGTTTGAAAAAGGAATGTGGCAGCCTGTTAAGCAGGATTTTTGAGAACAAAGAAGCATTACCATTTCCATGAAAATGTGAAGATATTCATAGATGCTGGACAGAGTAATGTAGAAGCATGATATTAGAATTGATTTATTTATATTTTATTATCTTGTCTTACTGTTATGTAACTTGGTGTTATATAAACCAAGTGTAGGAAGTAGAACAACCAACTAAGCAAGCACATTTTTCAGAGAGATAGATAAAGCTGTACCTGTTAAGAATTTCTCTGTAGTAGTTTGTTTGTTCACTTTTAAAGCAGCTGTATGCTATTCAAAGCATTACAGAGTTCTCATTCTGATATATATATATATATATATATATATATATATATATATATATATATCTGGTGGATACATTTAAATCCACCAGAAAGTTTTAAAGCTTGTGTTTTATTACTTAGTATTTTGATTTCTATTATACTTTCATTCCACATTACTGTAAATCAAACACTGCTATATCAATTTAGTTAGAACATTTTTAAAATATCAAAAAGAAGCCAGAATTATATTCAACCCCCTTCCGTAATTCTTGTTGTATTGTTAGGGAATAACAATTGGTATCAGAGCAAGCTCTTGAAGCACAAAGAGTGTAAAGATCACAACAATCAACAAGATGAACAAAAAGGATGTTGGAGTTAAAATCCCATTTCTGGATAAAGACGACTATCACCACTGGAAGGTGAAGATGCACCTACATCTTCTTTCTCAAGATGAAGCTTATGTGGATTGCATTGAAAGAGGTCCTCATGTCCCTATGAGAGCTGCTACAGGGAATGAACCATCAGTTCCAAAACCTAGGCATGAATGGTCTGATCCAGACATTGAACAAGTCAGGAAAGATAGGAAGGCCATGAACATGCTGTTTAATGGTGTTGATGGTGATATGTTTGACAACATCATTAACTATAAAACAACTAAAGAGGTTTGGGACACAATACAGATTATTTGTGATGGTACTGAGCAAGTAAGAGAGAACAAGATGCAACTCCTGATTCAGCAATATGAGTATTTTCACTATGAAGAAAGTGAGTCACTCACTGATATTTTTAGTAGGTTTCAAAAACTACCGAATGCTATAAAACTGCATGGAAGAGTCTATCAAACAAAAGATTCTAACCTCAAGTTCCTTAGATCTCTCCTAAATGAGTGGAAGCCAATGATAGTCTCTTTGAGAAATTCACAAGATTACAAGGAGTTCACCTTGGAGAGTCTGTATGGCATCCTGAAAATCTATGAGCTTGAAATAGATCAAGATGAAAGGAAGGAAAAAAGGAGGATCCATTGCACTAGTTGCTGAGTTAGAGAAGGAGAAAGAAGTGAAGGTTGAAGCTGTGGAATCTACATCAAAGGTTTGTGAAAGCAAGGGTAAAGGGCCGGTAGCTCATAATGAAGATCAGTTGAGCCAAGATGACATGGATGATATTGATGAGCATCTGGCATTCCTATCCAGGAGGTTTTCCAAGATCAAATTCAAGAAGAATTTTGGAGCAGCCAAGCCAAACAAAAACATGGTTGATGTTACACCCGGCATTTCTGTGTAATATTAATTGTAAATTTGGTGTAATTATAAAGCCGAATGCCAATATATTCAACTATTGTATACTTGTGTGAATGAGAATTTCTGCGTCTTAAATTTTTGTTATGTGGTATATGAATTTTCAAAGCAAAAATTTATTTATCTCTTTCATTTTTGATTTATAAGGAATATTTTTAAACCTTGAATAAATATCTTTTTAAAAGTTATTTGTTCACAAAATTCAAAAGTAGTTTTATAAAATTTCTAAAAATCCAAGTTATTTTATGGTATAAATTTTATAATTTTTGAACTTGTGTTTTATTTTATAAAAATAAATCTTTATAAATGTTAATTGTTATAATTAGCAAATTACATAGTTGTCCTTGCATGCAAATCCTTTCTATTCAATCCAAAAGGGCTAAAGAGACAATTACCACCCCACTAACTCTTATTTTCTAGCCAAATTCCTCCTTTACCCTTGCATGCAAAATGATCTAAGTTTAAGTGGGAGGGTGGTCATGTCAATTCCTATTTCCACTCACATTTGTCAAAATAAAAACCATAAAACAAGTAAAGACATGATCATTTCACACATCACTCACCACCACACTCTTTCTTCCCTCCCTCCTCTCTCTCACTCTCGGTTTTCTCCCCCCTCACTCTCGGGTTTTGCCGAGATCAACCCCCTCCCCATTTTCTTTCTTTCTCAATCAAGTTCCACCTTCTACAACAAGTAAATGTTACTTCCCATGCCATGATCACTTATATTTTAAAGAGTTTTGAGTAGAAAGTTTAAGTTTTAAGGTTGCATGTTAAGGTTTTAGTTGAAACTCAAAGTACAACCTTGATTCTTGTGAGTTTAAGGTTGTTTTTGAGAGGACTACAAGGAATGGTGAAGTGCCAAGTCTTGAGAAGAAAAATCTTGATGTTAAATGGCCATTCCCTTCCATTTCATTCGGCCATGACCATAGGGGAGCCGAATGAATGGTTCTTGAGACCATTCTTGTTGCTTTGTTCAATTTTTGCATGTTTATGTGATAATTGCTTGAATTTTGTAGTAAAAATTTGATGAAACTCCTTGCAAGCTAAGTGATCATCTAGATATAGTTCATGCTAGGCTTGAATGTAAATTTCTTGGTAAAACATATTTAGAAAACATGTTGTTTGGCTTGCAAAACTCGAAGACATGCATGCACCTTATGTTGATGATTTGTGAGTTGTGAAATGTGGTTTCTTTTGTTTTGCCATGATTGCACCTTAGGTAAGGATGATCTCCACCAAGATTATTTTGAGTATAAGGGAAATAGTTTAGTAGATCACCATGTTTAAGTCTTGGTTTGGGTATTGGGTTGTTGGTGGTTGAGTTGTCAATTCAAAACCTTGGAGAAAGGAGAATTATAGTTTCTGCAGAAAATCAGTTTAGTACCCTGAGGTTTAAAGTGAGTTTTGACCATGTCATTGATGTGCACTTTGAGGCCCAAGCCACCAGAAGTTAGTATTGGGAGTATATAAAAGATTTTAGGTGTTGGTTGGAGGTTTGCATGTCATTTGGTTAGTTGCACAAGTAGAATAACAAAATCTGTCCAGCAGGGGACAGTTTTGTTGCAACTTAGAAATAGGGAGATTTGACCATGTCATGGGTAGGCCCTAATTAGGCCTTGTTGGGCCTTAGTTAGAGGGAGTGTCAGAGAAGTTTTTCCAACCATAGTTCAAAGGATATGAGTTAGAACCATGTGTCACAAGTTAATTCAAGTTAGGGTGTTTTATGCCCAGGAAAACAGGGGAACCATGGACTTTGAGCTTAGGCCCAAGAAGGCCCAAGCCAGGCCCTTGAGCCAAATCAAGTTTGGGAGATGCCCTTAGGTCAGGAGAGTCTTGTGTAAGAATTTTAAAGGAAAACCTATAGTTTAAGGGTGTCAAATGCACTCAAGAAACCATAGTTGTCATTCTGAAATTTGCACCATTGAACACTTTCACTTAGCACATAGTTTTAGAACACTTAGGAGTGAGATTTAGGCTGATCACCATAGTTTTAAGATAGTATAAGGTCAGTAGAATAAAAGGCACAAGTGAGGGTCAATAGGTCTTGTATAGTTTAGTAAAGGCACATCGAGTTAGGAAGCCAAAATTAGAAGACTTTGTCTAGTTTAGCGACCAAGTGACTTAAGTTGGGGGATCGAGATCATCCAAGCCTAGTGTTGCATTATGGTGTATATGGTGTTATTTGGTATTAATATATGATATGTGATTATGTGGCTATGTGTGTGCAACTATAAATTAAAGGTGAATATAAATTAAGTGCATATAGGCCTATGTGCCATCCGTGTTTAAATTCGGGTTGTAAATAGGTTAAGTTGGTGAGAGTATATTATAATGAGGATTATTATTATTTATGTAGGATCTCGAGACGAGGGAAAACTTTCCATAAAGGTCGAGTGAAGCTCCAGTTGTTGCTCCTACCAGTCGGACCAGACCAGCCTTTCTCAAGGCAAGTGATTCAACTAGTCCTTCATATTTACTACTAATAGTTCATACATTGCTGCAACTATCCTGTGTCATTTGATATATTAAATCAAGCGTCTCTTATGTTTATCTTTGAATTATATAAAAATGTCATGAACCCTCGAGTACGTATTGTAAAGTGGTCTTATTATGATAGTATATTAAAGTAATTCGAATGCCAGGATAAAAGAAAGGGAAATTATAACTCTTGGTTGATTCTCTTGATTTACATGCTAATGATTCCTAAGTATTGATATCTCATCCTGATACTTGAACCCCTATAGAACATTACCTTGAACCCTAAAAGCCAGATACTTATCAAAGTGATTCCTCATTGATTGATACTCTTTTTTCTTATCCTGAAGCTTGACAATTCTGATATATCCTGAGTTAAAGATCATTTCTGCATACCTTAACACCCTTAGTATTCATGAAGCTTATCTTCTTGATGATCCAGCACTTGAACCTTGATGAGAAACCATTGCTTTAAGCCCAATTTGGCATTACCCTTTATAATATCCAATAGCCTCACTAAATCCCCTTGTCTAATCTTTGATATATGAAAACCATTCAGTTACTTTAATAAAGTATAGTTTTGTGAATCATGGCCCTGAGATTTAGTACCATATTTCCCGTGTTTCGAGTTGATCTATAATCCCTTGATAAAAAAAAGAAAAAAATGTTTACTGTAAAAGAGATTTTGTTATAAATCGGCATCAGTTTTTGAAATAAATAAAATGTGGGTTTTCAGTCCCAAAGGGGGATAAATGTTTTCTTTGAATAGTGGATCTGGACTGAGACGCGAGTCCTTTCCACACTTATATTAGGCTTAAAAGTTGCCTAGGGATTCCCATTAATGTTTTAGAACCCAGCGAGGTTCGGGATTACTTCGCGGCTGATGACCGGCTGTAATCCGTAGCGTCATAAAATGATTTTGATTAAGATATGATTTTGAAATTGTTTTGATACAAATGGAATGATGCCATCACCCAAAGTTTTATCTCTCGTTATCACTGGTTATGTCTTCCCATTGACATTCTTTAATATATATCTCGAGTTATATTTTGTATCGTATTGTTTAGCACTTGTTGAGCATTTGGCTCACTCCTTGCTTTACCCTGATATTACAGCTAGCAACTATGGTTAGATTCAAGTAGACTGCCCGTAAGACCTGTGATGTTGATGCTTATGTTCGAGCTCAGGTAGAATAAGTGATAGTAGTTTGTGTGAGGACTCGGTATTTAAAATCAGTTGTAATAGATGGTAGTGTTGGGCTGTTCCAAACCCTAAACTGTAAGATCTTGGATTTGGGTATGTTTATTTATTTGTTATGATAGTTATATTTAATTTGCTGTTTAAGTTGGGGTATGACAGGTTTTGGTATCAGAGCTTCGGTTTAGAGTCCCTGGACAGCCCAAATAGGTTAAAGGGTATATGTGTAGGTTATAGATATTATGCGAGAGAGTAGGTTAAGTAAGTTTATTATTAATACTCCTCTTATTGGTTTGTCAGCAAAGGGCGCATTCCCCGTCATCCTCTGGTTCGGACGACACTATTGCTTTCACCTTGTATGCTGAGTTGAGGTGCGAGTTTGATATGCTGCAGGGAAAGTATGACCGATTGATAGACCGACTGAAGAACGTGTACCCGGACAGCCGAAACTACGAAGGAAAGCCCAAGGAGCAGATGACTGCGAGACTTGAGACCTTGGTTCAGTACGTCAACACTAAGCTTGAGGAGATGCCAGCGCACCGGGACCGTACCAGCCAGTATTATATTCAGATGGTGGCGGTTGAGCTCCAAAGCATTGTGAAGACGCTTCGAGAGGAAAAGACTACCAAGCCCCGTTCAGATGGAGTGGAGCCTTAGTTCTTTCCATTTACCTTTCATGTTGTTGTACTATCAGACTCTATAGAATTTCCCAGTTGTTTCCGTTATTTCCTTTAAATAAGCCTGTTGATCCTAGAATCAGACTTTGTTCTAATCCCATGTATTGTGACCTTTAAATTTCAATAATCATGCTCTATTGTTCCAATTGCTCTCAACTGTTATTATACGCTTTTATAAGCATCATCATATCTGCTTAATTTGAAACCTGACCTCATATGTAACTAAGAATGCCATGCGATACCCTCAAATTGTTTTATTATTCGTATTTGTTTTGACATAACTCTTATTTCAGGATCATGCCTCCCAAAAAGAAGAACCCAACAACCACATCCACCACAGACCCAAATATTCTTCGACTACTGGAAACTTTGCAACAGCAAACCAATGCTTTGGCCCAACAATAACTAACTCTTCAACAGCGAATTGAAAACCAAGATAACCATGAACCACACCAACCACCTGAACCACCAGTACCACCTACACAAATTGTCACTTTCAAGGCTTTTCAGAATGTGAATCCACCTGCATTTCATGATACCACTGTTCCAGTAATAGCTAACACATGGATCAAGGAGATGTAAAGGGCTTTTGAGTTGGTACAGTTAGGAGATGATCAGAAGACGCCGTATGCTACTTACTTCTTGAAGGGCGAAGTCATCTATTGGTGGGAATCAGTAAAAGCTATGGAAATAACTCAACAGGTTTCTTGGCAGAGATTTAAGAAGTTATTTCTGGACAAGTATTACCCTAAGTACATGCAGAATCAGATGGAGCTTAAATTTTTAGAGTTGAAGCAAGGGAACATGACTGTACTGGAGTATGAGAAGAAGTTCACTGAGTTGTCAAGGTTTGTAACAAAGTATACCAGTACCGAGGAGGAAAAAGCGAAGAAATTTCAGCAAGGATTGGAGCCTTGGATCAGAGATAGAGTGGCTATGTTTGAGCTTGAAACTTATGCGGGAGTAATACAAAAAGCTTCTCTGATTGAAAATAATGGGACACAGTCAAGGAAGGAAAGGGATAACAAGAAGAAGAAGGTTCCATTTTATGGAGAAAAGTCTGAAGCGGGAAGTTCACAAGATCGGAATGTAAAGAGGATCGGATTCCATAAGGGCGGAAATTTTCAAAAGAAGGGAAATTTGGGAAAAAGGCAAGAATCAAAGGGGAACATCTAGGCAAGCCAAGGGCAAGTTGGAGAAAACAGGTTCCAGAGACCCGAATGCAAGCACTGTGGAAGAAGGCCCCCCGGAGTGTGTAATAAGTTGAGCATGATATGCTATAGGTGCAATCAGAAGGGATATTTGGTGAATGAGTGCAAGATGCCGAAGCCAGGAATTACGTGCTACAAGTGTGGGAAGACTGGACACATGGCTAGGGAGTGTAAGGCAATCGGACCGGTCAAAGCTCTAATGAACATGGCAAGTACCAGTGCGAGCGTGCCAGCTGAGGTATTGGCATTACCTCCACCACCTGCACCAATTCCGCAAGCAACAACAAGGATATTTGATCTGAAGATGAAGGATGCTGTTCAGAATTCTGAGGTGATAGCAGGTACACTTTTACTCAATAATGTCAAAGCTAAAGTATTGATTGATTCGGGAGAAACAAGATCTTTCATATCAGAATCTTTTGTTGATAAGCTTCAATGTGATAAAATGATTATGAGTGAGTTAGTAAATGTGGTAATTGCGAACCAAGAGAAGATTCCTGTGAATCAATTCTGTCCGAAGTGTGAGATCGATATTTCGGGGTATAAGTTCTCAGCCGACTTGATACTCTTCAAGTTGGGAGAGTTTGATATAATTTTAGGCATGGATTGGTTTGGAGAAAATAACGCTCAGATTAATTGTAAGACCAAGAAAGTGTATTTAAAGGTGAAGAGTGGAGAGAAGGTAGTATTTAAGGGGTAGAGGAAAGAACAACTATTTCTCACAATCGTTCAGGCTAAGAAGCTACTTAGAAAAGGTTGTGAGTCGTTCCTAGCGTATGTAGTGGATTCAGAAAAGGGCAACCCCAACATAGAAGATATCCCTGTAATTAACGAGTTCCCAGATGTGTTTCCCGACGAACTACCAGGCTTACCACCAGATCGACAAATCGAGTTCGAGATCAACCTTGCTCCAGGCACGGAACCAGTTTCAAAGGCCCCATATAGAATGGCACCAGTAGAAATGAAAGAGTTGGTGAGCCAGCTTCAAGAGTTGTTGGATAAAGGAGTGATACGGCCAAGTACGTCGCCATGGGGAGCACCTGTTCTGTTTGTAAAGAAGAAAGATGGGAGTATGCGACTATGCATAGATTATCGGGAGTTGAATAAGGTAACGATCAAGAACCGCTACTCGCTACCAAGAATAGATGACGTTTTTGATCAGCTGAAGGGAGTAAAGTGCTTTTCAAAAATTGACTTGAGATCGGGATACCATCAATTAAAGATCAAAGAAGAAGATATTCCCAAGACAACATTTAGGACCAGATATGGGCATTATGAATTCCTTGTAATGCCGTTTGGATTGACCAACGCCCTGGCCGTATTTATGGATTTGATGAATCGAGTATTTAAGAAGTATTTGGACAAGTTTGTCGTGGTGTTCATTGATGACATCCTTATTTATTCTAAGTCGGAAGAAGAACATAAATAGCACCTCTGGATAGCATTGGAGATACTCCGTCAAGAGAAGTTGTACGCCAAGTTTACCAAATGTGAGTTTTGGTTAAAGGAAGTTCAATTTTTGAGGCATGTCATTGGAAATGAAGGAGTTAAAGTGGATCCGACAAAGATTGAGGCAGTTATGAGCTGGGAGAGGCCAAAGAATCCTACGAAAGTGCGAAGTTTTCTAGGGTTGGCAGGATACTATAGAAGGTTCGTCAAGGATTTTTCGAAAGTCGCCATGCCATTGACCAAGTTAACCAGAAAGAATCAAAAGTTTGAATGGAGTGCAGAATGTGAGGATAACTTTCAAGAGTTGAAGCAGAGATTGGTAACAGCTCCGGTGTTAGTACTTCCAGATGATCAAGGAAACTTTGTGATATTCAGCGACGCTTCACATAAGGGATTGGGTTGTGTGTTAATGCAACACAGTAAGGTGATCGTGTATGCGTCAAGACAGTTGAAACCGCATGAGTTGAAGTACCCGACGCATGACTTGGAACTAGCCGCCATAGTGTTCGCACTAAAGATTTGGAGACATGACCTCTACGGAGAAAAGTGTGAAATCTACACGAATCACAAGAGTTTAAAGTACATTTTCACTCAGAAGGAGCTCAATATGAGGCAGAGGAGATGGCTGGAATTGATCAAGGACTATGATTGTTCGATAAATTACCATCCTGGAAAGGTGAATGTTGTGGCCGATGCTCTAAGTAGGAAGGAGAGATTGAATATGATGGCAACATCAAAGGAGTTATCTGAAGAAATCAAGAGATTTGAACTGGAACTTTGTGCTTGCGGAAAAGTTGAAGAAGTTTGTCGTGCAATGACTTTTCAGCCAACACTAGTGGAAAAGATAAAGAAATGTCAAGAAGAAGTAATGGAGAAAGAGAAGAATCAGTTATCTGGATAAGAGATTAATACTCAAAGGGATGAGCAAGGGATACTAAGGTTTTCTTCCAGAATATGAATTCCTCATGTACCTGAAATAAAGAATGAGATCCTACACGAAGCCCACAATTCGAAATTTTCAATCCACTCGGGAAGTATCAAGATGTATCGGGACTTAAAGAAAAACTTTTGGTGGCCAAATATAAAGCGAGACGTAGCGGAATGGGTTGCGAAGTGTTATACTTGTCAGAAAGTGAAGGCAGAACATCAACGACCAAGCGGATTAATTCAGCCCCTAAAGATTCCAGAATGGAAATGAGAAAATATTGCTATGGACTTTATAGTAGGACTACCGCGAATGAAATCCGGGCATGACGCTATATGGGTTATAGTTGACCGTCTTACAAAGTCAGCGCATTTCCTTCCAATTAACGAGAAGTTATCATTAGACAAATTCGTTCATCTGTATGTGCGCGAAATTGTACTAAGGCATGAAGTACCTGTATCAATAGTTTTAGACAGAGATCCCCGATTTAACTCAAGATTTTGGAAGCAATTTCAAGAATGTCTTGGCACGAAATTGAATATGAGCACGGCGTACCACCCGCAGACTGATGGACAAAGCAAAAGGACAATTCAAACAATCGAAGACATGTTGCGCAGTTGTGCAATCGATTTTGCAGGAAGTTGGGATGACCACTTGCCGTTGATTGAATTCTCTTACAACAATAGCTATCATTCCAGTATCGGCATTCCACCATACGAAGCTTTGTACGGGCGAAAATGTAGATCACCAACAAGTTGGGATGAAGTAGGAGAAGGAAGGATTCTCGGCTCAGAATTGGTACAACAATTGCATGACCCAGTCAAGTTAATTCAGAAAAGGCTACTTGCTGCTCAAGATAGATAGAGGAAGTATGCGGATCCGGCATGTAAGGATGTTCAATTCCAAATTGGCGAAGCTGTTTTTTTGAAGGTGTCACCTAGAAAAGGGTTGTCTAGATTTGGCAAGAAAGGGAAGTTAGCACCTAGATACATAGGTCCTTTTGAAATTTTGAGTCAAGTAGGGAAGGTGGCCTACGAGTTGGCCTTACCACCTCAGTATCAGCACATGCATAATGTGTTCCATGTGTCATTTCTTAAGAAGTACAACCCTGACGCTAGCCATATAATAGAATATGAACCAATAGAAATTTAGGCAGACCTGTCATTTGTGGAGCAACCGGTCAAAATACTCGACTGGCAAGAGAAGAGTCTTAGAAATAAGTTAGTAAAGTTAGTAAAAGTACTTTGGAGGAACCCTAAGGTTGAAGAATCGACTTGGGAGTTAGAGTCTGATATGCGTTCCCGGTATCCTCATTTGTTCTCTTAGATTTTGGGGACAGAATCCCTTAAGGGGGAGAGGATGTTACACCCGACATTTCTGTGTAATATTAATTGTAAATTTGGTGTAATTATAAAGCTGAATGCCAATATATTCAACTATTGTATGCTTGTGTGAATGAGAATTTTTGCGTCTTAAATTTTCGTTATGTGGTTTATGAATTTTCAAAGCAAAAATTTATTTATTTCTTTCATTTTTGATTTATAAAGAATATTTTTAAACCTTGAATAAATATCTTTTTAAAAGTTATTTGTTCACAAAATTCAAAAGTAGTTTTATAAAATTTCTAAAAATCCAAGTTATTTTACGGTATAAATTTTATTAAATGTTAATTGTTATTAGCAAATTACATAGTTGTCCTTGCATGCAAATCCTTTCTATTCAATCCAAAAGGGCTAAAGAGACAATTACCACCCCACTAACTCTTATTTTCTAGCCAAATTCCTCCTTTAGCCTTGCATGCAAAATGATACAAGTTTAAGTGGGAGGGTGGTCATGTCAATTCCTATTTCCACTCACATTTGTCAAAACAAAAACCATAAAACAAGTAAAGACATGATCATTTCATACATCACTCACCACCACACTCTTTCTTCCCTCCCTCCTCTCTCTCACTCTCGGTTTTCTCCCCCCCTCACTCTCGGGTTTTGCCGAGATCAACCTCCTCCCCATTTTCTTTCTTTCTCAATCAAGTTCCACCTTCTAAAACAAGTAAATGTTACTTCCCATGCCATGATCACTTATATTTTAAAGAGTTTTGAGTAGGAAGTTTAAGTTTTAAGGTTGCATGTTAAGGTTTTAGTTGAAACTCAAAGTACAACCTTGATTCTTGTGAGTTTAAGGTTGTTTTTGAGAGGACTACAAGGAATGGTGAAGTGCCAAGTCTTGAGAAGAAAACTCTTGATGTTAAATGGCCATTCCCTTCCATTTCATTCAGCCATGACCATAGGGGAGCCGAATGAATGGTTCTTGAGACCATTCTTGTTGCTTTATTCAATTTTTGCATGTTTATGTGATAATGGCTTGAATTTTGTAGTAAAAATTTGATGAAACTCCTTGCATGCTAAGTGATCATCTAGATATAGCTCATGCTAGGCTTGCATGTAAATTTCTTGGTAAAACATATTTAGAAAACATGTTGTTTGGCTTGCAAAACTCGAAGACATGCATGCATGTAAATTTCATTTAGAATGTTATAAGATTTTGATCATTTGGAAAGATTTTATTAGTAAGCTTTAATTTCAGTAGGAATAATGTGTTAATATAGATTAATGCTTCTTGATTCATGGTAATAAGTCGTGTATATCTTTTATAAAATGCATAACTTGTTGTTTCAAAAACTTGATGATTTGTGAGTTGTGAAATGTGGTTTCTTTTGTTTTGCCATGATTGCACCTTAGGTAAGGATGATCTCCACCAAGATTATTTTGAGTATAAGGGAATTAGTTTAGTAGATCACCATGTTTAAGTCTTGGTTTGGGTATTGGGTTGTTGGTGGTTGAGTTGTCAAGTCAAAACCTTGGAGAAAGGAGAATTATAGTTTCTGCAGAAAATCAGTTTAGTACTCTGAGGTTTAGAGTGAGTTTTGACCATGTCATTGATGTGCACTTTGAGGCCCAAGCCACCAGAAGTTAGTATTGGGAGTATATAAAAGGTTTTAGGTGTTGGTTGGAGCTTTGCATGTCATTTGGTTAGTTGCACAAGTAGAATAACAAAATCTGTCCAGTAGGGGACAGTTTTCTTGCAACTTAGAAATAGGGAGATTTGACCATGTCATGGGTAGGCCCTAATTAGGCCCTATTGGGCCTTAGTTAGAGGGAGTGTCAGAGAAGTTTTTCCAACCATAGTTCATAGGATATGAGTTAGAACCATGTGTCACAAGTTAATTCAAGTTAGGGTGTTTTCTGCCCAAGAAAACAGGGGAACCATGGACTTTGAGCTTGGGCCCAAGAAGGCCCAAGCCAGGCCCTTGAGCCACATCAAGTTTGGGAGATGCCCTTAGGTCAGGAGAGTCTTTTGTAAGAATTTTAAAGGAAAACCTATAGTTTAAGGGTGTCAAATGCACTCAAAAAACCATAGTTGTCATTCTGAAATTTGAACTAGTGAACACTTTCACTTAGCACATAGTTTTAGAACACTTAGGAGTGAGATTTAGGCTGACCACCATAGTTGTAAGATAGTATAAGGTCAGTAGAATAAAAGGCACAAGTGAGGGTCAATAGGTCTTGGATAGTTTAGTTAAGTTGTCATTTGATATATTAAATCAAGCGTATCTTATGTTTATCTTTGAATTATATAAAAATTCCATGAACCCTCGAGTACGTATTGCAAAGTGGTCTTATCATGATAGTATATTAAAGTAATTCGAATGCCAGGATAAAAGAAAGGGTAATTATAACTCTTGGTTGATTCTCTTGATTTACATGCTGATGATTCCTAAGTATTGATATCTCATCCTGATACTTGAACCCCTATAAAACATTACCTTGAACCCTAAAAGCCAGATACTTATCAAAGTGATTCCTCATTGATTGATACTCCTCTTTCTTATCCTGAAACTTGACAATTCTGATATATCCTGAGTTAAAGATCATTTCTGCATACCTTAACACCCTTAGTATTCATGAAGCTTATCTTCTTGATGATCCATCACTTGAACCTTCATGAGAAACCATTGCTTTAAGCCCAATTTGGCATTACCCTTTATAATATCCAATAGCCTCACTAAATCTCCTTGTCTAATCTTTGATATATGAAAACCATTCAGCTACTTTAATAAAGTATAGTTTTGTGAATCATGGCCCTGAGATTTAGTACCATATTTCCCGTGTTTCGAGTTGATCTATAATCTCTTGATAAAAAAAAAGAAAAAAATGTTTACTGTAAAAGAGATTTTGTTATAAATCGGCATCAACTTTTGAAATAAATAAAATGTGGGTTTTCAGTCCCAAAGGGGGATAAATGTTTTCTTTGAATAGTGGATCTGGACTGAGACGCAAGTCCTTTCCACACTTATATTAGGCTTAAAAGTTGCCTAGGGATTCCCATTAATGTTTTAGAACCCAGCGAGGTTCGGGATTACTTCGCGGCTGATCACCGGCTGTAATCCGTAGCGTCATAAAATGATTTTGATTAAGATATGATTTTGAAATTGTTTTGAAACAAACGGAATGATGCCATCACCCAAAGTTTTATCTCTCGTTATCACTGGTTATGTCTTCCCATTGATATTCTTTAATATATATCTCGATTTATGTTTTGTATCATATTGTTTAGCACTTGTTGAGCATTTGGCTCACTCCTTGCTTTACCCTGATATTACAGCTAGCAGCTATGGTTAGATTCAAGCAGACTGCCCATAAGACCTGTGATGCTGATGCTTATGTTCGAGCTCAGGTAGAATAAGTGATAGTAGTTTATGTAAGGACTCGGTATTTAAAATCAGTTGTAATAGATGGTAGTGTTTATTTATTTGTAAGATCTTGGATTTGGGTATGTTTATTTATTTGTTGTGATAGTTATATTTAATTTGCTGTTTAAGTTGGGGTATGACAGTTGATAAGTCAAAATTCAAGTGTTTCAAATGTGGCATGGCGAGTCATTTTGCCAGTGAGTGTAGAAAGTCTGATTCCAGCAAAAAAAGTTTCAGCCTGTTATTTATAAGCATAAATACTTTGAATTGCTCAAGCAACAGGAAAGGGTTTTCATCACACAGGAGAATGACTGGGCGGCAGATGGATTGGATGAGGATGAAGAAACAAGCTATGTAAATCTAGCCCAAATGGCCAAATCAGATGAAACAGAGACCAGTTCATCAAGCAATCATGTATTCACCACTAATCTAGCACATTTATCTAAAGCTGAGTGTAATGATGCAATAAATTACATGTCTACTGAATTATATCACATGCGTGTTACACTTAAGTCCCTCACTAAAGAAAATGCTAAAATTGAAGAAAACAATTTGTTTTTAAGTGAGAGGAATAATGTGCTAGAGTTTCAATTTATTGAATTTGAAAAATCGAGAATTGCGTGTAAAATTGCTAAGGATGAATTAACTGAGTCCTTGAAGAAAGAAGAGATTTTAAGGAAGCAGCTTGAGCTAGAACAAGAATTAATTTAAGCATGGAAATTATTTAGAGATGTTCATGCTCAAATTACTAAAGTTCAAGGTATAGAATCCTTTTATGATGAATCCTGGAAAAAGAGCAAAGAGAAGCTTGATTCCAATCTGGTTGAAGGACTCTTTACAGATGTAGATTCGACGGATGATGATAATCATCCGTCGGATAATCAAGAGGATTATCCGTCGAGAGACAAGGAACCATATCTGTCAGTTGTAAGTAAACCAGTTAACAAAGCTAAGTTTGTTAAATTAAATTAGAAATATGGATCAGTTTTTAAAAACTTTGTTCCAGGAGAATCAAGTCAAGTTAGAAAAGAAAATAAAGCTAATGTTGGTCATATGTCTATCAAGGAATTGAATGATAGACTGGAAAAGATCGAGGTTAAAACAGAAGCTAAAAAGAAAAACAATAGAAATGGGAAGGTAGAGATTAATAAACATAATAACTACAAACCTGATAAATATCACCAAGAAAAATCTGTGTTAAGTGTGGTAGTGTTAATCATTTATCTGTTAATTGCAAACTTGCTATGCCTACTCCCATGCCCGCACCTTCTTCTTTTCCTAACATGACTACCATGCCGACCATGTTTATGAGTGTTATGCCTGCTCAGAATATGAATGCACAATTTGCTAATATGCCATTTGCACTTAATCCCTATTATGCTGCATTTAGTATGACACAAATGCCATTTAACATGTCTTACTGGAATAAACATGTTTGCAAATAGCATACCTTTTCATGTAAACCAAAATGTGCATGATAATTATGTTTCAATGATTGGTTTCAGAGGTCCAACTCAAATGATTAAGATGAATCTGAGATCCCCAAGTCAAATGAGATCAAACCTAAGAAACCAAAGAAAAGAGCTAACAAGGTAGGACCTAAGGAAACTTGGGTACCAAAATCAACTTGATTTGGTTTTGATGTGTGCAGGGAAACAGAAAGAATCTGTGGTACTTGGATAGTGGTTGTTCAAGGCACATGACTGGAGATTCTACCCTGCTCACAGAGTTTAAGGAGAGAGTTGACCCAAGTATTACTTTTGGAGATGACAGCAAGGGTTATACTATGGGATATGGCTTGATTTCAAAGGATAATATCATCATTGAAGAGGTCGCCCTTGTGGATGGACTCAAGCATAATTTGTTGAGTATCGGCCAGCTGTGTGATAAGGGCAACTCAGTTACTTTCAATTCAGAAGCCTGTATTGTAATCAATAAAAAGAACAACAAAGTGGTCCTCACTGGAGTGAGAAAAGGTAATGTGTACCTAGCTGATTTTAACTCATCAAATACAGACTCAATAACTTGTCTTCTCAGTAAAGCAAGTCAAGATGAAAGTTGGCTATGGCATAAGAAGCTGTCCCATTTAAACTTTAAGACCATGAATGAGCTAGTCAAGAAAGAATTGGTTAGAGGTATTCCTCAAGTGGAGTTCACTAAGGGTGGATTGTGTGATGCCTGTCATAAAGGAAAGCAGATTAAAGCATCATTCAGAAAGAAGCTTGATTCAACAATTGAAGAATCTTTACAACTGTTGCACATGGGTTTATTTGGACTAGTCAATGTGTTGTCCATCTCAAGGAAAAGATATTGCCTAGTAATTGTAGATGATTTCTCAAAGTTCTCTTGGATATATTTTCTAAAATCCAAAGATGAAGCTAGTGAAATCATCATCAATCACATAAGGCAAGTCAAAAATCATCATGACTTCAAAATAAGAAGAATCAGGAGTGACAATAGAACTGAGTTCAAGAATTCTGTGATGAAATCATTTTGTGAAGAGAATGGGATTATGCATGAGTTTTCTGCATCCAGAACTCCAAAAAAATGGAGTGGTGGAAAGGAAAAACATATCTCTTATTGAAGCTGTAAGAACAATGCTAGAAGAATCAAAGTTACCAACATATTTTTGGGCTGAAGTTGTGAATACTGCATGCTACACTCTGAATATTTCTTTGGTTAATCAAGCAAAATGCATGACACCCTACCAATTGTTCAAGAATAGGAAGCCAACATTGAACTTTCTACATGTCTTTGGCTGCAAATGCTATATCTTAAGGACTCAAACTGATCAACATGGAAAGTTTGATTCCAAAGCAGATGAAGGAATCTTTGTTGGATATGCTGTGGGGAAGGCATATAGATCCTTCAATCTAAGAATCAACATTGTTATGGAATCTGTGTATGTTGTGTTTGATGATAAAAAGATTGAAGGACTGCAAGATGGAGATTTCCACGAGAGCCTCAAATTCGATAATGTTGAGATGGTTAGTGATGACAGTGATGATGAAAGTGATCAAAAAATAGTGGCTAAGGACAATGCAGGAAAATCTACAACTAATGAAGCACATAACTCAACATCTGTCGAGTTACATAATGCTTCATCCATCGGTAGACAATCAGCTTCATCCGTCGAGATACAAAGTACGTCATCCGTCGAAACAATAAGAGAAACTGAGATTCAAAACAGATCACTTACAGAAAGAACCCCATCTTTAAGTCAAAGATTCATAAACTTAGGGGGAGTTTATTATAATCAAAACTCAGTCACACATCAAGACAACAATGAGGCCTCCTCATCTAGAGCTAATCTACCACAACAGAGAAAATGGACTAGAGATCATCCTTTTGAGATTATTATTGCTAATGCATCTTCTAGAGTTCAAACAAGGAAAGAAACTCAAGAAGAATGTCTGTATAGCAGATTTCTTTCTAAGGAAGAACCAAAAAAGGTAGAAGAAGCTCTATTGGATCTTGATTGGGTTTTAGCTATGCAGGAAGAGCTAAACCAATTTGAAAGAAACAAGGTGTGGAAGCTGGTGCCCAAGCCAAAAGGAAAGAATCCAATTGACACCAAGTGGGTATTCAGAAACAAGATGGATGAAAATGGCATAGTTGTCATGAACAAAGCTAGATTGGTTGCTAAGGGCTACTATAAACAAGAAGGAATAGATTTTGATGAAACTTTTTCTCCTATTGCAAGACTTGAGGCCATCAGAATTTTCTTAGCCTATGAAACCAATGCCAATTTCAAAGTCTATCAAATGGATGTCAAAAGTGCCTTTCTGAATGGAGATTTGGAGGAGGAAGTCTATGTCAGTCAGCCTCCTGGTTTTGAAGATCCAAATTTTCTAGAATATGTCTACTATCTTTTAAAAGAACTTTATGGATTGAAGCAAGCACCCAGAGCCTAATATGATACTTTGTCAAAATTTCTCTTAGAAATTCACTTCACAAGAGGTACTGTTGACAAAACTTTATTCTTTAGAAATGTTAGTAGCTCGAGTATACTTTTTCAAATTTATGTAGATGATATTATATTTGGCTCTACAGATAAAAAACTTTGTAAAAAGTTTGCCAAATTAATGCAAAGTAAGTATGAAATGAGTATGATGGGAGAACTAACTTACTTTCTTGGCTTACAAGTTAAGCAAGTTAGTGATAAAATATTCATTAGTCAAACCAAATATATATATGATCTTTTAAAGAAGTTTGATCTAATGGATTGCACATCTGTAAAAACTCCTATGGCCACTGCAACTAGGCTTGAATTAAACACTACTGAAAAGTCTATGGATATTTCAAGCTATAGAGGCATGGTTGGCTCACTTCTGTACTTAACAGCTAGTAGGCCAGATATAATTTTTGCTACTTTCTTTGTGCTAGATTTCAGGCTGATCCTAGAGAATTTCACTTAGTAGCTATTAAGAGAATCTTTAGATATCTCAAGGGAACACCAAAACTTGGCATTTGGTACCCTAGAGATTCTGGTTTTGATCTAACTGGTTATTCAGATGCAGATTATGCAGGTTGTAAAATTGATAGAAAAAGTACAACAGGAACCTGTCAATTTCTAGGAAACAAGCTAGTATCTGGTTCAGTAAAATAAAATTCAGTTTCTACTTCTACAGCTGAAGATGAATATATTGCTGCTGGTAGTTGCTGTGCATAGATTTTATGGATGAAAAACCAACTATTGGACTATGGTCTGCAAGTGGACAAAATTCCTTTTTTCTGTGATAACACAAGTGCAATTGCCATCACTAAAAATCTAGTACAACACTCAAGAACAAAGTACATAGACATTAAATACCACTTCATTAGGGAACATGTGATGAATGGTACCGTGGAACTTCATTTTGTTCCAAATGAAAAGCAGCTTGCAGATATCTTTACCAAGCCACTTGATGAATCCTCCTTTTCTAGGTTGGTAAGTGAGTTAGGTATGCTTAATTATTCTTAGATTATTTCTGATAATTTTGCAAGTCGTGATACAGCCAGAAACTTAATTGATTTCTCTGTTTTAGATAATGATGTAAATTGGCTATTCAAAATTTACATCTCGACGGATGCTCATTATCAATCGAGTTTGAACATATGTCGAAATAGAATAGCTTAGTAAAAATCAATTATCTTTCTGGATTATTTTATACCTGACGGATAATTGCTTTATTCTCATATGTTGAATTGTCTAAATCCTAGCCGTTAAAAAAAACTGAACATTATCCATCGGATACACTTACAGTCTGCAAGTATGTCACGACGGATAATTAACAGAATTTTGACAGTATATTTTATTTTTAAACGTCTATTTTGGGCAATTTTGATTGGGTCTTTATTTTTTTTAACTTTAATTTTCATTCCTTTTTAATCTGAGAATACATAAAAGCTTTACTTCAAGTTTATTTTTAACTTTTATCATTCTCTATTGCAACTAACTGATATTTTCTTCCTCAAAGCAAAATTCTCTCTCTCTCTCTCTCTCACTGCAAATTTCCTCACTTTAACAATGGCACAAGTAGTCAAAATTATGTCTCAGTCAAGGTTCATCTATGAGAAGAACAACTTTGTTGCACTTGTGAACAAAGAAATTCCTGCATCTGAAGACTTTCACAAAATGATGGACTTTATGATGGGATGCTGATAGGGAACAAATAAATCCTGATTACGTAATTAATATTGCATTAATGATTTGGGCCACAAAGCCCAATAAGAAGATGTATGACATTCAGACCAAAAAGGTTAACACATTGATCAGGCCTGATGGACCAGATCAAGCCTGATGGAACAAAGAAGGCCCAAAAACCTGAATATTAATTAATTTTGTAATTAATTAAATAAGGGAGAAAACAGCTGTCAATATGAGTTCTAATAGGGATGTGAAGCCTTGTAGATCAGCCCTCAAGGGATCAAATCAAATAAGGAATCAACTTCCTACTTCCTAGGACTCCAAAGTCCATTCTGACTCTGAGACTTGCCCATCAAGTCTCCTAACCCAAGTCCGATTCAAGGACTCCCAAACATATATATAAGGGGCCTCACCCCATGAATCAAAACTACATTTTTTGACTTGACCCTTGGCAATGATCATGTTACGTAGGCATCTTGTTAAGGCAGATTGAGTCATAAAACACAAGAGCAGTCAAATAGAGCCTCGAAGCTCACGTTCCTTAGTAATAGATACAACAATCCTTAATTTTTGATTCATAACATTTGGCGCCGTCTATGGGAAAGCACAACAATAACCATGGCGAGAACACGGAGAACAAGCAGCGTCCTTGAAGGAGGAACACCCACGGGGATAACCCAAACAATTTCGTCAGCCGTGGATGTGCCTCCGTATTCAACCTATGCCGTCACTTAAGGAGGAGCCCAGGTAGGGGAAACTGAACCTTAACCTCAAGGGACGGTTCCCCCGGCTCCTCAAGGTACGAATCCCCAACTTCAACAACTACATACACCTGTGAATTCTTGACCCATTGGGTATGAGTATTCAACTGTTGTGACCACTAACCCTCCTTATGGAATGCCCCTTTACCCCGAGGTTGGAGGAAGTGGATATGCTGGACGGAGTGAAGCACGGGGGCAAACACCCCTAAATACAAGGTTTGGCTCCTATCCCGGAGGATCAAGAATTTTCTGGTCCTTATACTGAGAGAGACTCCGAATCTTCGGATGATGAAGTGGCCCTAAGAAGGAGACGTGCTGGCAAAGAGCCGATGGCTGATGGAAACCAACATCCTAGGAGCACCCGAGGGGTGAATCCCCAAGAAGTGCAAGTGAGAATCAAGGCCCATGAGGCTGAGATTCAAAGGCTGAAGCACGACTTGGAGGCGCACTAGGTTCCCAGCCCCCATTACCGTATAGGGGGAGGAATCCTCCTCGAATCATAGACCTGAATGGTTCGTCAATAAGAAGGACTGTAGTCCCAAGAGCTGATCCAAGCAATCTTCTTCCTCTTGGGGATCCTGATGATCCTACTCCACCATTCATTGAAGAGATAATGAATGCCCATATCTCAAGGAAGTTCAAGTTGCCCACTATCAAAGCCTATGATGGCACGGGAGATCCCGCTAATCCTGTCAGGACATTCTCCAATGCACTGTTGTTGCAACCCGTGAATGACGTTATTAAGTGTCGAGCCTTTCCTCAAACCCTATCGGGTATGGCTCAAAGATGGTATAGTCGTTTCCCCCGAACTCTATTGGGTCCTTCAGAGAATTAAGTCAGGCTTTTATTAAGCAGTTCATCAGTGGGAGAGTGCATGAGAAAAGTTCAGCATCCCTCATGAGCATTGTGCAGGGAACGAAGGAATCCTTGAGAGACTACCTGAATCGTTTCACGAAGGAAGCTTTAAAAGTCCCAGACCTTGATGACAAGGTAGCAATGATAGCACTGCAACAGGGAACTAGGGATGAGTTCTTCAAGATGTCCTTGTCCAAGCGCCCCCCCTGAGAGCATGTTGCAACTCCAAGATATGGCCGGGAAGTACATCAAGGTGGAAAAGAGCATGAGGAAGACCGTGGTGAGCAACGAGCCCGCTGGAGGCAAGAAGCGGAAAACTGATCTGGAATATATCGCTAAGGACAAGTATCCTAGAATTGAGCAAAACCCTGATTCAACCCCTAAGAAAGGAGGACATGGGAAAAAGTTCGCTGAATACGCTAAGCTGAATGCTCCTAGAAGCCAGATCTTGATGGAAATCAAGAAAGACCAAGATATTCGTTGGCCTAAACCCTTGAAGGCAGATCCTGCCAAGCTAGACAAAATCACATATTGTAGAATTCATAAAGATGTTGGTCATGACACCGATGAGTGTAGGAAACTGAAAGATGAAATAGAGTTCCTCATTCGGAAAGGAAGATTGGACAAGTACACTGGGGAAGGAAGAGATAGGAATAATAATGGGAGAAAGAACTTTAAAGATCGTAGGAGGGACCAAGACGATCAGGGGCGGAATCCCCAGCCTAGGAGACCAGTCATAAATATAATCTTTGGAGGACCACGACCCCGAGGACCTGTGATAAACATGATTTTTGGAGGACCAATTGCTGCTGGATTATCCAAGAACTCCAGGAAAGCATATGCCAGGGAGGTTATGCATATTGTTGGAGAAGCCCCGAAGTGGGCTAGGACAGGAGTAACAATGGCTTTTGATGATTCTGACCTAGAGGGTGTGAAATTTCCTCATGACGACCCGCTGGTCATAACACCTATAATAGGAAACAACCCGGTTAAGAGGGTCCTTGTGGATAATGGTGCTTCAGTGGATATTTTGCTCCATGACACCTTTTTAAGGATGGGTTATAATGACTCTGAATTGACCCCAACCGACATGCCGATATATGGATTTGCGGGAGTGGAGTGCCCCGTGGAAGGGATAATCAAGTTACCAATAACCATAGCACAGGAACCAAGGCAAGCAACACAGATGTTGGACTTTGTGTTAGTGAAGGCTAGTTCAACTTACAATGCTATCATGGGGAGAACAGGGATACATGCCGTCAAGGTAGTCCCTTCTTCCTACCATTCAGTTATGAAGTTCCCCACCCGGAATGGGATTGGAGAAGAGAGAGGAGATCAAAAAATGGCTAGAAGTTGTTATGTAGCCTCTCTGAGGGAAGATGGAGTCGGGGGTAGCCTATTGAAGATCTGGATATTCGAGAGAATGATGAGAAAAGAGGGAAGCCAGCAGAAGACTTGGTTTCGATTCCTTTAGCTCCCGAGGATCTTGAGAAGGTGGCTTTCGTTGGAGCCACACTAGAGGAGCCCCTTAGAGGGAAGTTGGTGAAATTTTTGCAAGAGAATAGTGATGTGTTTGCATGGTCAGCAGCTGATATGCCATGCATAGACCCGAAACTGATTACTCACAAGCTCAATGTGGATCCAAATCGGAAGACAATGAAGAAAAAGAAAAGAAGTTTTGCTCCAGAGAGGTAAGAAGCTATAAAACAAGAAGTAGAGAAGCTCTTAGAGGCTGGTTTCATCGAGGAGATAAAATTTCCAGAATGGTTAGAAAACCCTGTAATGGTGAAGAAGGCCAATGGAAAATGGAGGATGTGTGAGGACTTCACTGATCTGAATGATGCATGCCTTAAGGACTGCTTCCCGTTGCCAAGGATAGATACTTTGATAGATGCCACTTTTGGACATGAGATGCTGAGATTCATAAATGGATTTAGTGGATACAATTAGATCAAGATACACAAGGATGACATCCCAAATGTATCATTCATCACTGACTTTGGTGTTTATTGTTATCTTGTTATGGCATTTGGTCTCAAGAATGCAGGAGCCACATATCAAAGGTTGGTAAATAAAATTTTTAAGGATCTTATTGGCAATACCATGGAAGTCTATGTTGATGACATGTTAGTCAAGAGTCTAGTGAAGACTGACCATATAACCCATTTGAGGGAAGCTTTTGAGGTCCTGAGATGCCATAAGATGATGTTAAATCCTACGACGTGTGCTTTCAGAGTAGGCTCTGGAAAGTTTTTGCGATTGATGATCTCTAAGAGAGGAATCGAGGCCAATCCCGATAAAATAAAGGAAATCCTGGACATGGAGCCACCAAAAACTATCAAAGATGTTCAAAAGCTCACTGGAAGGGTTGCTGCGTTGGGACGATTCATCTTCAAGTCTGGAGACAAGTGCTTATCATTCTTCAAGTCCTTAAAAAAGGTTAAGGATTTTGTATGGAGTGAGGAAAGCCAGAAGGCATTCGAGGAATTAAAGAAATATATGGATCAAGCCCCGTTGTTGGCCAAGCCAGCTTTGAATGAAGTTTTATGCTTGTACTTGGCCGTTTCAGAGAGTGCCTTGAGCGCTATATTGGTTAAGGAGGAACTGAAAATCCAAAAACCCGTATACTATGTCAGCAAAATTCTGCATACTATGTCAGCAAAATTCTGCATGGAGTTGAGTTGAATTATTTAACTATTGAGAAGTTTGCTTTAGCCTTGGTGATGGCTTCAAAAAAGTTACGCCCTTACTTTCAGGATCATCAAATTGAGGTACTACCAAATCAACCCTTGAGAAATATAATTCATAGTCCCAAGGCTAGTGGGAGATTGATCAAATGGGCAATAGAGTTGAGAGAATTAGATATCATGTATAAGCCATGAACCTCAATAAAAGCTCAAGCATTGGCTGACTTCATGGTGGAATGTACCATATATAACCAAAAGTCGGGGGGGGGGGCAGGATACTATACCTCAAGATAAGGAAGTTGATTAGGGGGACAAGGAACAAGATAATAAGGAGAAGGAATATTGGGTTCTCTATTTTGATGGAGCATCAAAAAAAAATTCAAGTCGAGCAGGTTTGGTTTTACAAAGCCCTGATGGGTTCTTGATTGAGTTTGCCATAAAATTAGACTTCCCGACCACAAAAAATGATGCAGAATATGAAGCTCTGATAGCTGGCCTCGGCCTAGCAGGGACACTGAGAGTCAAGAACTTGAAGGTCTGTGGAGACTTGAAGTTGGTTATATCCCAGGTGAAGGGAGAGTTTGAGGCAAGGGATGATACGATGGCTAAATATGTCCGCCTAGTAAGGGCTGTGATGACCCAATACGATGAATGTCATGTTGAGCACATTTCAAGGGAGGAAAATGCTAAGGCAGATGCCTTATCAAAGTTTGCTTCATCTGAGATAGAGGAAAGTTCAGGAAGTGTATACTTCCGCGTTTCGAAGACACGGAGCATTGATGTTAAGCTTGTAACTTCTATAGGTCTGGGGACGTTATGGATAGATCCCATTAAGACTCGTATTCAAACCGGTTGGTTGCCAAATGATGCTACTGAAGCACGAAAGTTGGATGTTTGAACATTAAGATATTCCTTGATAGATGAGATTTTGTATAAAAGATCTTATGCAGTTCCTTACCTAAGATATCTTAGGCCTGATGAGGCACGCTTGGCTCTTGAAGAAGTGCATGAAGGTATCTGTGGGAAACACTTGGGGGGTAGGGTCCTAGCTCATAAGATAACCCGTTTAGGCTTCTATTGGCCAGAAATGATGGCTGATGCCAAAGAATATGTGAAAAAGTGTGACTGTTGTCAGAAGCATGCACCTGTCGTTAGAAAACCCCCCGAGATGCTGACCTCCATCAACTCGCCCATCCCCTTTACTATGTGGGGAATGGATATACTGGGGCCTTTCCCCATGGCCACGACACAAAGGAAGTTCCTGATTGTAGCCACTGATTATTTTACTAAGTGGATTGAAGCCAAGCCTTTGGCCAAAATCACAACTAAGCAGGTTGCACAATTCCTTTGGGAAAATATCATGTGCCGGTATGGAATTCCCCGCATCCTAGTCACTGACAATGGAACACATACAACAATGAGGAATTCAAGAAGTATTGTGAGGAGAATGAAATTGAATTATGATTCACCTCTATGGCTCACCCGTAAGCCAATGGGCAAGCGGAAGTGGCGAATCGAATAATCCTGGATGGACTAAAGAAGAGGATCAAAAAGTCAATGAATAACTGGGTGGATGAAATACTCCCAATACTATGGGCCTATAGGACTACCTGTAGAGTCACGACTGGAGCAACTCCTTTCATGTTAGCATATGGGGAAGAAGCGGTTGTTCCTGTAGAAATATCACATTCCTCTCCCAGGATTCAAGCTTTCAATGCTGAAGAGAATGAGGAAGGGCAAAGGTTAGCCCTGGATCTAATCGATGAAGTACGAGATGAGGCACATGCGAAGATAGTGGAATATCAGAAAAAGGCTTTGTTCTATTACAACCTAACGGTTAAGAAAATGTTCTTCAAACAGGGTGACTTAGTCTTGAGGAAGGTGGAAGCTTCTGGTGTAGGGCAGAAAGGGAAACTTGCCCCAAATTGGGAAGGGCCATACAAGGTCAAGAGTATTCAGGGTAGAGGAACCTACAAGCTTGAGACTATGGATGGTTTTGAAGTTCCGAGAACTTGGCATGCACAAAACCTGAAGATTTACTACATGTGAAGAGGTTGAGCACGATTCTCACTTGTCAAGATGACAAGTAGGTTGAAAAGCATCTTGAAGCTTTGCTTGCTTAGGATTTACATATTTTAGTTTTGTTTTGAAGTTTATTAAGACTTGTGTAAGGGATGGATCCCAATAATTTGTGAAATTCAGGAAGTTTTCAAAATATGTTCCAGTAACAAGACAAGTAAACTAAGTGCATAAGATGAAAGCATAAAGTTCGATAAATAAAACTAGTTTGAATAAATAGTACAAAGTCTGATAAATAAAGTCTCAAAGCCAAGATAAAATAAATAAGCCACGCAGGGCTAGAAAAGCTCTAAGGAGCAGAGGTGCCCTCGGCATCCATATCATCATCACCTCTGCTCTCGTGAAAGTCTCAGTCATCCCGGAGGAGGAAGAGCTATCATCCGCAGCAGGCCTCGAAGACAACTCGGGAGGAGGAAGAAGTGGGTCATGAGGGATACGATCCGAGACAACCACTCGGGTACGAAACCTCTGCAGTAAAGCCTTGTCATCAGGGCAGACATATTCCTCCGTGTTAATATCAGGGCAATCCTCATTCACGGTCCCAAGGGTCGTGTCCCAGCCAGTCCTAAAAACCCAGGGAAGACTGAGTCATCCCTCACCCTCATGGACTGGGTAAACTCCTCCGAGTCCAAGTAGTTATCAATCGCCTTATCTTTCTCGGCCCGTAGCACCACCAGCTCAGCATTGGACTCTCCGAGCTCTTCCTCCTTATGCTTCAGCTTCCGCTCTAAAGCGGCATACTTCTTCTGCTGCTTCCTGAGGGCATTATCCGCTTTATCCGAAGCCCTCTTCTAGGATTCAGCTTGCCTCACAGCACCTTGGAAGTAGGTGTTAGACTGAAATGAAACAATAAACAGAAATGTAAGGCAAGTGAATGCTACAAGTAAAAAAGAGTACAAACGTAAGAAATAGTCATACCGAGGCTAAGGACTGAACTCCCATGAGCTTTATCCTCTCCAAGTCAGGAGTAGCCACCACATCGGTGAACTCCTTGGGAGTGACGCCGTAGTAAGACCAATCCCAGGCGTGCTTCGTGGATCCAACCACGGTATCCCCTCGGCGGAATCCCCAAAGAGGCTGAAAGGCGCCCGTAGCAGCAGTGATAGGGGCACTGTGGCCCTCATCTCCCTCAGCTGGAACCTCCACCATGGGCTCCTTGTGCTTCTGTAAGAAGCTAGGCTCCGTAGCCTTTCCTCTAGTATCCAGCCCCCCAAGGCGAGCCTTCTTTATCCTGGCAGTCTCTTCGACAAGAGGCACATTATCCTCGTTGATTTCCTTAGCAGCTGCAAAACAAGAGAAAAAACAAAATAAATGGTGTCAATAATGCATGAAAGAAAGTAAAAACGAGAAGGGAAGAAAAATACCCTGCTGAGAAACAGAGTATAGCCCCACGTGGATGAGGGAGAACTCCTCTAAAAGAGTCCAGCTGATAGTGGCACCATCATCCCGAGTAAACTCATCATAAATGATAGTTTCCTCGAGGGTTAGGTGAATGGATTTGAGGCTACCATCACTAACCTTCCCGAAAGAAGATCTGAAGAGGGTGCCCCAGTCACCATTCTCCAACCTTAACCCGACAAAACTATTCCTCCAATTTTGGTTATTGTCGGGAATGGAGGCGCTGTTAAAAATGTGCTTACACTTGGGCCTTTGTTTAACGTAGACCCAACCCAATTACCCGAAGAACTGTTGTAACATTGAAAAACCTTCCTAAAAACAGCTACAGATAAGGGAAAACCTCCCCTAAGACAACAAACCATAAAACATAAAATGTTCCTCCAGGCGTTTGGAGGAAGCTGACAGGGTTTAATTTGCAAATCAGCTAGGAGGTGAGGAATGAAGGGATGAAAAGGAAACCTAAGCCCAGCATCAAGAGAATCTGTGTAAATGAAAATAGTATCGGGTTTCATAGTGGCAAGTACGGTCGCCACCAGAAACTAGAACTAGCCTAAGGGGAGGACGAACATTATAACGTGCATTTAACTTATCATAATCTATATTGTGCCATGTGTTGCAATGATTAAAAGAGTCGAGATGTGCAGTGCAAGGATATTCATCCCCCCTAGTATTAATCATATCTATCAAAGACATGTAAGAAGAGCGGATTTTGACTTCCTTACCTCTTTTTGAAGCCGAGGCTATCTTGGCTGCTCTCTCGGAATTCTTATCAGCCATTGATGGAGGTTGAAGGAAACCTTGAAACCTTGGAAGGGAGGAGGCCGGAAAAGGCTTGGAGATGGCCGAAAAACTCTTAGAGAAGGAAGAGTGTTGAGAGTGTTGAGAGAAGAGGAAGGAGTTTGAGAAATAAGTGAAATGGGAAGTGTGAGGATTTCACTCTTCCATCCCACTCTTAAATAAGCACATGGAGGACAAATTGGGCCTAAAAATCCCATTTGGGCCCAAGAAAAGAATGTTCTGGAAGGATCCAGAAATGAAATTTATAGTAAATAGATATTTCTGAAAATTTCTGGAAGAATCCAGAGAGAACCCTAGAAGTTCTAGAAAATCAGGATTGTGAGCCAAAGCCCAATTAAAAACAATGGGTCCAAGTTTGAACCCAAAATGTAAGCCTAAATTAAATTGAAATCCCAAAACTGGGGGCCAATTGAAAGGCCTGTAGAAAATAAGCCCAATAAAGAGACAAGCCCAGAAAAGGGCCCAGATATTTGAGGTTAAAGGCCCATGAGCCAAAGCCCAGTTAAACAGCCCAAAAGAGAAAGCCCAGGAAAATAAAAAAAATGTTGTTTTTCTGACCTAATTCGACTAGAATTAAAGATGTGTTTTTGGTCGAATGATCGAGGTCGAAATTACCTTCGACTAGGGCTAGAAGGAGAGTATAATTCGGTAAAAATGTACATCCTGACCAAAAAATCCTGATCGAAATAGATAAAAGGAGAAAATCCTGGCCGGAATTCGACCAGGATTCCTAGTCGAAGTGCTTGAGGTCGAAAAAACCACGACCAGGATGCAAAAGGGCTGAATTCGGTCAGAAAAACAAAACAAATCCTAATTGAAAGGCTCAGGAATCCTCGTCAAATGCTTCTAGTCGAAAGAATCTTCGACCAAGGCAAGGAAGAAGCATGAATCGGTCAAAATCATAAAATCCTGACCGAAAGGAATTAAAATCCTGCTCGAAAAAAAAGAAAAAAAAAATACATATACATATATATATCCTGATCGAAGAATCGACCAGGAATTGAGGTCGAAAACTTCTTGCTCGAAACCCCGTCGACCAGGGCAAACAGATGGCTAATTCGACCAGGATCCTTGTCGAACAGATTCCTGGTCGAACCAGGTATAAAAAAAGAAAGAAAAAGAAAAGAAAGAAAAATAAAAGAAAGAAAAAAGAAAGGAAGAAAATCAAGGAAATTCCTTAAATATTTTCAGAAAATAAGGGAAAAATCCAGAAAATCAAGGAAATTCCTTAAATATTTACTGAAAAAATAAATATTTTCAGAAAATGAGGAATTAATCCAGAAAATCAAGGAAATTTCTTAAAAATTTTCTAGAAAATATGAATATTTTCAGAAAATAAGGGAAAAATCTAGAAAATCAAGGAAATTCCTTAAATATTTACTAAAAAAATAAATATTTCAGAAAATGAGGAATAAATCCAGAAAATCAAGAAATTTCCTTAAATATTTTCTGGAAAATATAAATATTTTCTGAAAATGAGGAATAAATCCAAAAAATAAAGAAAAATCCCAGAATTAATGGAAAATTCCTGAAAATCAAGGAAAAATCCCAGAATTAAGGGAAAATTCCAGAAAATTAAGGAGAAATCCCAGAATTCAGGGAAAAATCCTGGAAATTAAGATAATTCCTAAATAATAGGGATTAAAGCAAATCGTTGTAAATGTGTAAGTCGCTCCACGCTTTACGCATAACGATACCCTGTAAGGGAACAAGTGAACTTAACTTCTGCGAAACCTAGCCACTGTTTCCCAAAAGTTGGGGGGCAAATGATAGGGAATAAATAAATCCTGATTACGTAATTAATGGCCACAAAGCCCAATAATAAGATGTATGACATTCAGACCAAAAAGGTTAACACATTGATCAGGCCTGATGGGCCATATCAGGCCTGATGGAATAAAGAAGTCCCACAAATCTGAATATTAATTAATTTCATAATTAATTAAATTAGGAAGAAAACATCTGTCAATATGAGTCCTAATAGGGACGTGAATCCTTGTAGATCAGCCCTCAAGGGATCACATCGAATAAGGAATCAACTTCCTACTTCCTGGGACTCCAAAGTCCATTCTGACTCTGAGACTTGCCCATCAAGTCTCCTAACCCAAGTCCGATTCAAGGACTCCCAAACATCTATATAAGGGGCCTCACCCCACGAATCAGAACTATGTTTTTTGACTTGATCCTTGGCAATTAGCAAGGTAAGTAGGCATCTTGTTAAGGCAGATTGAGTCACAAAACACAAGAGCAGTCAAATCGAGCCTCGAAGCTCACGTTCTTTAGTAATAGATACAAAAATTATTACACCTTAGTTTTTGATCCATAACAGATGCAAACTCAGTTATGCTATGATGGAATCTCCCATAATCTACTGTGAAGTTGTGAAAGAGATATGGATAATTGTTGTGTACCAGTCTACTGACAAAACCATAACTTTTACTGTTAAGCGTAAGCAATCCTGCATTAACAGTGATATAATTCAAGCATGCTTTAAGATTCCTGAGAACACTACTACTGAACCACACACATATGCTAATTTAGTTACCATGCTTAATTCTATTGGCTATGCTCTTCCTATAAGTTAAGTGAGATTAGAAGACTAGGTCTTAGAAAAGAATGGAGTTATTTGTGTGATGTAGTTACCAAGGTGTTTTCTGGTAAAGTAAGTAATTTTGATTCTGTAAACACTTCCATGCTTAACATGCTTTTTATGCTAGTTACTGATAATTGTTATAATTTCAGTGACATGATCATGTTTGAGTTAGGTTACAAGTAAGGGGAAATTAAAAAGAGAAGTAAAAATGTCTATTATGCTAGATTCTTTATGATTCTTGCTAACCATCTTGTTGAGGATATTGTCATTGAGAACCCAATCAACAAACTGGATTGTTGGGTTCAAGAAAGGAGAGTGATTACAGATCTTAACGGAGCAAGTCATTACAAAGAGGTGCCCCTTTTCTATTTTTTAATCATTGAGGGCCCTCAGGTAAGTGAGGTAAGCACCACTGTTTCTACTATTCCAACCTCCTAAATTTCTTTGCCTTTGGGTGTGGCTATGGCATCTGTGTCAATGACCCAACAGATGCCTACCCAAGCCACCAAAACAAAAATTTCCAAATTTAAACTAAAGAAAACCCCCTCTGGTTTCTCTCAAAAGAGACCAGTTGCAAAATCTACCAAAACTAAAGAGGAGAATATGAAGGGTGGTAAGGTAGGTGAAGGACAGGGTGAACATCAAAGAAACCCTAAGGATAAGGATGGAGAGGTAAGTGTACCTAAGCCTAGCCACACCACAGTTTTCCAATAAACTGTGGTGATTAATAAGGGAATCAACTCACTTCTAGTTTCATCCTCTCAAAAGGATGTTACTATTGAAACAAGCTCCCGGCCAGGAGCACAGTCCAAGAGGGTAAGGGACACAAGTTCACCCCAGACTTATGCCAGAAAGAAGAGTTCCAAAACCATTGAGGATGCACAGGGAACACACACAGTGCAAACTGAAGCTAAAGACTCAGTCTCTGCACCATCTCAAATTCAGATTGATGTGACTCCAATAATTGTGAAGTCACAGCCAAAATCTTTAATCATAGAAGCACCATAAACACCAAACTCTCCCACAACTTCTCTGGATATGGATATGATCAACACATTTTGGGGAAGCCAAAATCTAGTGCAAGTGAGCATCATCTTTTAGATGATTTGTTGGCTCACTTGCCAATTCTTTCAGGAACTGTTGAGATAACTGTGCCCAAATTACCATCAATCTGCATAGAGTCTACAATAGTCTCCACTCCAAACTCATTCATTTCTTCTATTCCGGTGGATATTGTTCATCCGTCGATTAGTAATTGTATCCCGATGGATGTGCCTAACAACAGTCATCCATTAGTTATCCTAACTACTACCCCGATGGATGTTCCTCATGTTACGACCAGTATCTTCGTGTAATATTATTTATGGATTTGGTATAATATTAAAGCCGAATGAAAATATATTCAATGATTGTATGTTTGTGTGAGTGCAAATTTCTGCATTATAAATTTTCTTTATGTAGTATATGATTTTTCAAAGCAAAAGTTTATTTAATTTCTTTATTTTTGATTTATAAGGAATATTCTAAGCTTTGAAAATTTTTCTTTTAAAAGGTATTTTGTTCAAAAATTTTGAAAATGATTTTTATAAAGTCTCTAAAAATCCAAGTTATTTTATGGTATAAATTTTATAATTTTTGAACTTGTATTTTATTTTATAAAAATAAATCATTATAAATTTTAGTTGTCATATTTAGTAAATTACAAGAAAGCCCTTGCATGCAAACCACCCTCTCATTCTTTTCAAGGACAAAGAGGACAATTCCAACCCCACTAACTCTTATTTCTCTAGCCAATTTCCTTCTTTACCCTTGCATGCAAAATGCACCAAGTATAAGTGGAGGGATAGACTTGTCAATTCTCCTTTCCACTCAAATTTTGTCAAATCAAATACAATAAAAACAAGCAAATATCATGATCATTCTCATACTCCACCCACACCTCACTCTCTCCTCCCTCCCTTCTCCCTCCTCTCGGCTCTCCCCTCTCACTCTCGGCTAAAAGCCGAAACCCCCTCCCCATTTTTTTTCTTCAATCCTCAACCAAGCTTCCACTCTTTACACAAGTAAATGTTACTTCCCATACCATGATCACTCATATTTCAAAGAGTTTTGAGTAGAAAGTTTAAGTTTAAAGGTTGCATGTAAAAGTTTTAGTGAAACTCAAAATACAACCTTGATTCTTGTGAGTTTAGGGTTGTTTTTGAGAGGACTACAAGGAATGGATAAGTGCCAAGTCTTGAGAAGGAAACTCTTGATGATTAAATGGCCATTCCCATCCATTTCATTCGGTCATGACCATATGGGAGCCGAATGAATGGTCCTTGAGATCATTCTTGTTGTTTTGTTCAATTTTTGCATATTTATGTGATAATGACTTGAATTTTGTGGTGAAAGTGTGATAAAACTCCTTGCATGCTAAGTGATCATCTAGGTATATCTTATGCTAGGCTTGCATGTCAATTTTATGATATAACATATGTAGAAAATGTGTTGTTTTGGATTGAAAAACCCGAAGGCATGCATGCATGTGGATTTCTCTTAGAATGTTGTAAGATTTTGATCATTTGGAAAGATTTTGTTAGTGAGCCTTAATTTCAGTAGGAATAATGTGTTAATATTGATTTATGCTTCTTGTTGCATGGTAATAATTCGTGGTTATCTTTTATAAAATGCATATCTTGTGGTTTCAAAAACTTAATGATTGGTGAATTGAGAAATGTGATCTCTTTTATTTTGCCATAATTATACCTTAGGTAAGGATGATCTCACCCAAGGTTATTTTGAAAATAAGGGTGTTAGTTCAGTAGATTACCATGTATAAGTCTTGGTTTAAGTATTGGGATGTTGGTAGTTGAGTTTGTCAAGTCAAAACCTTGGAGAAATGAGAGTTATAGTTTCTGCAGAAAAATCAGTTTAGCACCATGAGGTTTAGAGTAAGTTTTGACCGTGTCATTGATGTGCACTTTGAGGCCCAAGCTACCAGAAGTTAGTATGGGGAGTATATAAAAGGTTTTAGGAGTTGGTTGGAGGTTTGCATGTCTTTTGGTTAGGTGCACAAGTAGAATAACAAAATCTGTCCAGCAGGGGACAGTTTTGTTGCAACTTAGAAATAGGAAGATTTGACCATATCATGGGTAGGCCCTCATTAGGCCCTATTGGGCCTTAGTTAGAGGGAGTGTCGGAGAAGTTTTTCCAACCATAGTTCATAGGATATGAGTTAGAACCATGTGTCACAAGTTAATTCAAATCAGGGCGTTTTCTGTCCAGAAAAACAGGGGAACCTTGGACTTTTAGCTTAGGCCCAAGAAGGCCCAAGCCAGGCCCTTGAGCCACATCAAGTTTGTGAGATGCCCTTAGGTCAGGAGAGTCTTGTGTAAAAGTTTTGAAGGAAAAATTGTAGTTTAAGAGTGCCTAATGCACTCAAGAAACTATAGTTGTCATTCTGAAATTTGCACCAGTGAGCGCTTTCACTTATCACATAGTTTTAGAACACTTAGAAGTGAGTATTAGGTCAACCACCATAGTTGTAAGATGGTATAAGGTCAGTAGAGCTAAAGGCACAAGTGAGGGTCAATAGGTTTTGGATAATTTAGGAAAGGCACATCGAGTTAGGAAGCCAAAATTAGAAGACCTTGTCTAGTTTAGCGACCAAGTGACTTAAGTGGTGAGTCGAGATCATCCAAGCCTAGTGTTGCATTATGGTATATATGATGTTATTTGGTGTTAATATATGATATGTGAATATGTGGCAATGTGTGTACTTTTATAATTTAAAAGTGAATATAAAATTTAGTACGTATAGGCCTAAGTGCCATCCGTGTTTAATTTTAAGTTGTAAATAGGTTAAGATGGTAAGAATATATTATAATGAGGATTATTATTATTATGTAGGATCTCGAGACGAGGGAAAACTTATCAAAGTGATCCTTCATTGATTGATACCCCTCTTTCTTATCCTAAAGCTTGACAACTCTGATATATCCTGAGCTAAAGAATCATTTCTTCATACCTTAACACCCATAGTATTCATGAAGCTTATCTTCTTGATGATCCAGCACCTGTACCTTGACGAGAAACCATTGCTTTAAGCCCAGTTTGGCATTACCCCTTTATATTATCCATTAGTCTCACTAAATTTTCCTGTCCAAGTTCTGACATATGAAAACCCTTTTGGTTACCCTAATAGAGTAAAATTTTGTAAATCATGGCCCTGAGATTTAGTACCATATTTCCCGTGTTTCGAGTTGATCTATAATCCCTTAATAGAAATGTTTACTGTTAAAAGAGATTTTGTTATAATTCGGCATCAGCTTTTGAAATAAATAAAATATAGGTTTTCAGTCCCAAAGGGGTATAAATGTTTTCCTTGAATAGTGGATCTGGACTGAGACGCGAGTCCTTTCCACACTTATATTAGGCTTAAAAGTTGCCTAGGGATTCCCGTTAATGTTTTAGAACCCAGCGAGGTTCGGGATTTCTTCGCGGCTGATCACCGGCTGTAATCCGTAGCGTCATAAAATGATTTTGATTAAGACATGATTTTAAAATTGTTTTGATACAAGCAAAATGATGCCATCTCACATAGTTTTATCTCTCGTTACCTTTGGTTATGTCTTTCCATTGTCATTCTTTAATGTATATCTCGATTTATGTTTTGTGTCGTACTGTTAGCACTTGTTGAGCATTTGGCTCACTCCTTGCTTTACCCTGATATTACAGCTAGCAGCTATGGTTAGATTCAAGCAGACTGCCCGTAAGACCTGTGATGCTGATACTTATGTTCGAGCTCAGGTAGAATAAGTAATAATAGTTGTGTGATGACTCGGTACTTTTAATCAGATGTAATAGTTGGTATTGTTGGGCTGTTCCAAACCCTAAACTGTAAGATCTTGGAGTTGGTTGTGTATTATTCTTTTAAAATGTTGTAATAGTTATATTTAATTTGCTATTTAAGTTGGGGGCGTGACAGGTGTTGGTATTAGAGCTACGGTTTAGAGTCCTTGGACAGCCCAAATAGGTTATAGGATATGTGTGTAGGTTATAGATAATATGCGAGAGAGTAGGTTAAGTAAATTATTATTAATACTCCTCTTATTGGTTGTCAGCAAAGGGTGCATTCCTCGTCATCCTCTGGGTCGGACGACACTATTGCTTTCTCCGTGTATGCTGAGTTGAGGCACGAGTTCGACATGCTTCAGGGCAAGTACGACCGACTGATAGACCGACTAAAGAACGTGTATCCGGACAGCCGAAACTACGAAGGGAAGCCCAAGGAGTAGATGACTGCGAGACTTGAGACCTTGGTTCAGTACGTCAACACTAAGCTTGAGGAGATGCCAGCGCACCGGGACCGTACCAGCCATTATGTCATTCAGATGGTGGCGGATGAGCGCCAGAGCATTGTGAAGACGCTTCGAGAGGAAAAGACTACCAAGCCCCGTTCAGATGGAGTGGAGCCTTAGTTCTTTCCATTTACCTTTCATGTTGTTGTACTATCAGACTCTATGGAATCCCCAGTTATTTCCGTTGTTTCCTTTAAATAAGCCTGTTATTCCTAGAATCAGACTTTGTCCTAATCCTATGTATTGTGACCTTTAAAATTTCAATAATTATGTTCTATTGTTCCATTTGCTCTCAACTGTTATTTTACATTTTTATATGCATCATCATATCTGCTTAATTTGGAAACTTGACCCCATATGTAAATAAGAATGCCATGCGATACCCTCGAATCATTTTATCATTCATATCTGTTTTGACATAACTCTTATTTCAGGATTATGCCTCTCAAAAAGAAGAACCCAACAACCACATCCACCACAGACCCAAACATTTTTCGATTACTGGAAACCTTGCAACAACAAACCAATGCTATAGCTCAACAACAACTAACTCTTCAACAACGAATTGAAAAACAAGATAACCGTGAGCCACACCAACCACCTGAACCACCAGTACCACCTAGACAAATTGTCACTTTCAAGGCTTTTCAGAATGTGAATCCACCTGCATTTCGTGATACCACTGATCCAGTGATAGCTAACACATGGATCAAGGAGATGGAAAGGGCTTTTGAGTTTGTACAGTTAGGAGACGATCAGAAGGCGCCGTATGCTACTTACTTCTTGAAGGGAGAAGTCATCTATTGGTGGGAATCAGTAAAAGCTATGGAAGTCACTCAGCAGGTTTCTTGGGAGAGATTTAAGAAGTTATTTCTGGACAAGTATTACCCTAAGTACATGCAGAATCAGATGGAGCTAAAATTTCTTGAGTTGAAGCAAGGGAACATGACTGTATTGGAGTATGAGAAGAAGTTCACTGAGTTGTCAAGATTTGTGACAAAGTATACCAGCACTGAGGAAGAAAAAGCAAAGAAATTTCAGCAAGGATTGAAGCCTTGGATCAGAGTTAGGGTGGCTATGTTTGAGCTTGAAACTTATGCGGGAGTAGTACAGAAAGCTGCTCTGATTGAGAATAATGGGATGCAGTCAAGGAAAAAGAGGGATAATAAGAAAAGGAAGGTTTCATTTTATGGAGAAAAGTCTGAAGCAAGAAGCTCACAAGATCGGAATGTAAAGAGGATTGGTTTTCAGAAGGGCGGAAATTTTCAAAAGAAAGGAAATTTGGGTAAAAGGCAAGAATCGAAGGGGAACAATCAGGCAAGCCAAGGGCAAGTTGGAGAAAACAGGTTCCAGAGGCCAGAATGCAAGCACTGCGGAAGAAGGCACCCCGGAGTGTATAATAAGCTGAGCATGACATGCTACAGGTGCAATCGGAAGGGACATTTGGCGAATGAGTGCAAGATACCGAAGCCCGGAGTTATGTGCTACAAGTGTGGGAAGACTGAACACATAGCTAGGGAGTGCAAGGCAACCGGACCCGTCAAAGCTCTGATGAATGTGGCAAGTACCAGTACAAGCGTGCCAGCTGAGGTATTGGCATTACCTCCACCACCTACACCAACCCCGCAAGCAACAGCAAGGACATTTGATTTAAAGATGAAGGATGCTGTACAGAATTCGGAGGTGATAGCAGGTACACTTTTACTCAATAATGTCAAAGCTAAAGTATTGATTGATTCGGGAGCAACAAGATCTTTCATATCAGAATCTTTTGTTGATAAGCTTCAATATGAGAAAATGATTATGAGTGAGGTAGTAAATGTGGTAATTGCGAACCAAGAGAAGATTCCTGTGAATCAATTTTGTCCAAAGTGTGAGATTGATATTTCGGGGTATAAGTTTTCAGCCGACTTGATACTCTTCAAGTTGGGAGAGTTTGATATAATTTTAGGAATGGATTGGTTATGAGAGAATAGCGCTCAGATTAATTGTAAGACCAAGATAGTGTATTTAAAGACGAAGAGTGGAGAGAAGGTAGTATTTAAGGGGCAGAGGCAAGAGCAACTATTTCTTACAATTGTTCTGGCTAAGAAGCTACTTAGAAAAGGTTATGAGTCGTTCCTAGCTTATGTAGTGGATTGGAAAAAGGCAACCCCAGCATGGAAGATATCCCTGTAGTTAACGAGTTCCCGGATGTGTTTCCCGACGAACTACCAGGCTTGCCACCAGATCGACAAATCGAGTTCGAAATCAACCTTGCTCCAGGCACGGAACCAGTTTCAAAGGCCCCGTATAGGATGGCACCAGCAGAAATGAAAGAGTTGGCGAGCCAGCTACAAGAATTATTGGATAAAGGAGTGATATGACCAAGTACGTCGCCATGGGGAGCACCTGTTCTGTTTGTAAAGAAGAAAGATGGGAGTATGCGTCTATGCATAGATTACCGGGAGTTGAATAAGGTGACGATCAAGAACCGCTACCCGCTACCAAGGATAGATGACCTTTTTGATCAGTTGAAGGGAGCAAAATGCTTTGCAAAGATTGATTTGAGATCGGGACACCATCAATTAAAGATCAAAGAAGAAGATGTTTCCAAGACCGCATTTAGGACCAGATATGGGCATTATGAATTCCTAGTAATGCCGTTTGGATTGACCAACGCTCCGGCCGCATTTATGGATCTGATGAATCGGGTATTTAAGAAGTATTTGGACAAATTTGTCGTGGTATTTATTGATGACATCCTTATTTATTCTAAGTCGGAAGAAGAACATAAGCAACACCTCTGGATAGCATTGGAGATACTCCGACAAGAGAAGTTGTATGCCAAGTTTACCAAATGTGAGTTTTGGTTAAAGGAAGTTCAATTTTTAGGGCATGTCATTGGAAATGAGGGAGTTAAAGTGGATTCGGCAAAGATTGAGGCAATTATGATTTGGGAGAGGCCAAAGACTCTTATAGAAGTGCGAAGTTTTCTAGGATTGGCCGGATACTATAGAAGATTCGTCAAGGATTTCTCGAAGATCGCCACGCCATTGACCAAGTTAACCAGAAAGAATCAGAAGTTTGAATGGAGTGCAGAATGTGAAGATAGCTTTCAAGAGTTGAAGCAGAAGTTGGTAACAGCTCCGGTGTTGGTACTTCCGGATGATCAAGGGAACTTTGTAATATTCAGCGATGCTTCACATAAGGGTTTGGGTTGTGTGTTGATGCAACACAGTAAAGTGATCGCATATGCATCAAGACAGTTGAAACCGCATGAGTTAAAGTACCCGACGCATGACTTGGAACTAGCCGCCATAGTGTTCGTACTTAAGATTTGGAGACATTACCTCTACGGAGAGAAGTGTGAAATCTACACGGATCACAAGAGTTTAAAGTACATTTTTACTCAGAAAGAGCTCTATATGAGGCAGAGGAGATGGTTGGAATTGATCAAGGACTATGACTGTTCGATAAATTACCATCCTGGAAAGGCGAATGTAGTGGCCGATGCTCTGAGTAGGAAGGAGAGACTGAATATGATGATAACATCAAAAGAGTTATCTGAAGAAATCGAAAGATTGGAATTGGAACTTTGTGCTTATGGAAAAGTCGAGGAAGTTTGTCGTGCAATGACCTTTCAGCAAATACTAGTGAAAAAGATAAAGAAGTGTCAAGAAGAAATAATGGAGAAAGAGAAGAATCAGTTATCTGGAGAGGAGATTAATACTCAAAGGGATGAGCAAGGGATACTAAGGTTTTCATCCAGAATATGGATTCCTCATGTACTTGAATTAAAGAATGAGATCCTCCATGAAGCCCATAATTCGAAATTTTCAATCCACCCGGGAAGCACCAAGATGTATCGAGACTTAAAGAAGAACTTTTGGTGGCCAAATATGAAGCGAGACGTGGCAGAATGGGTTGCGAAGTGCTATACTTTTCAGAAAGTGAAGGCAGAACATCAACGACCAAGCGGATTAATTCAGCCCCTGAAGATTTCAGAATGGAAATGGGAAAATATCGCTATGGACTTTATAGTAGGACTACCGCGAACGAAATCTGGATATGACGCAATATGGTTTATAATTGATCATCTTACGAAGTCGGCGCATTTCCTTCCAATAAATGAGAAGTCGTCACTGGACAAGTTGGTTCATCTGTATGTGCGTGAAATCGTACTAAGGCATGGAGTACCCGTATCAATAGTTTCAGACAGAGATCCCCGATTTAACTCGAGATTCTGGAAGCAATTTCAGGAATGTCTTGGCACGAAGTTGAATATGAGCACGACATACCACCCGCAGACTGATGGCCAGAGTGAAAGGACAATTCAAACAATTGAAGACATATTGCGCAGTTGTGCAATCGATTTTGCAGGAAGTTGGGATGACCACTTGCCGTTGATTAAATTCTCTTATAACAACAGCTATCATTCCAGTATCGGCATGCCACCATACGAAGCTTTGTACGGGCGAAAATGTAGATCACTAACAAGTTGGGATGAAGTAGGAGAAGGAAGAATTCTCGGCTCGGAATTGGTACAACAGTTGCATGACTCAGTCAAGTTAATTCAGAAAAGGTTGCTTGCTGCTCAAGATAGACAGAGGAAGTATGCGGATCCAGCGCGTAAGGATGTTCAATTCCAAATTGGCGAAGCTGTGTTGCTGAAGGTGTCACCTAGAAAAGGGTTGATGAGATTTGGCAAGAAAGGGAAGTTAGCACCTAGATACATAGGTCCTTTTGAGATTTTGAGTCAAGTAGGAAAGGTGGCCTACGAGTTGGCCTTACCACCTCAGTATCAACATGTGCATAATGTGTTCCATGTGTCGTTGCTTAAGAAGTACAATCCTGACGCTAGCCATGTGATAGAATATGAACCTGTAGAAATTCAGGCAGACCTGTCATTTGTGGATCAACCGGTTAAAATACTCGACTGGCAAGTAAAGAGTCTTAGGAATAAGTCGGTAAAGATAGTAAAAGTGCTTTGGAGGAACCCTAAGGTCGAAGAATCGACTTGGGAGTTAGAGTCTGATATGCGTTCCCGGTATCCTCATCTGTTCTCTTAGATTCTGGGGACAGAATCCCTTAAGGGGGAGAGGATGTTACGACCGGTATCTTCGTGTAATATTATTTGTGGATTTGGTATAATATTAAAGCCGAATGAAAATATATTCAATGATTGTACCTTTGTGTGAGTGCAAATTTTTGCATTATAAATTTGCTTTATGTAGTATATGATTTTTCAAAGCAAGAGTTTATTTAATTTCTTTATTTTTGATTTATAAGGAATATTCTAAGCCTTGGAAAAATTTTCTTTTAAAAGGTATTTTGTTCACAAATTTTGAAAATGATTTTTATAAAGTCTCTAAAAATCCAAGTTATTTTATGGTATAAATTTTATAATTTTTGAACTTGTATTTTATTTTATAAAAATAAATCATTATAAATTTTAGTTGTCATATTTAGCAAATTACAAGAAAGCCCTTGCATGCAAACCACCCTCTCATTCTTTTCAAGGACAAAGAGGACAATTCCAACCCACTAACTCTTATTTCTCTAGCCAATTTCCTTCTTTACCCTTGCATGCAAAATACACCAAGTATAAGTGGAGGGATAGACTTGTCAATTCTCCTTTCCACTCAAATTTTGTCAAATCAAATACCATAAAAACAAGCAAATGTCATGATCATTCTCATACTCCACCCACACCTCACTCTCTCCTCCCTCCCTTCTCCCTCCTCTCGGCTCTCCCCTCTCACTCTCGGCTAAAAGCCGAAACCCCCTCCCCATTTTTTTTCTTCAATCCTCAACCAAGCTTCCACTCTTTACACAAGTAAATGTTACTTCCCATACCATGATCACTCATATTTCAAAGAGTTTTGAGTAGAAAGTTTAAGTTTAAAGGTTGCATGTAAAAGTTTTAGTGAAACTCAAAATACAACCTTGATTCTTGTGAGTTTAGGGTTGTTTTTGAGAGGACTACAAGGAATGGATAAGTGCCAAGTCTTGAGAAGGAAACTCTTAATGATTAAATGGCCATTCCCATCCATTTCATTCGGCCATGACCATATGGGAGCCGAATGAATGGTCCTTGAGATCATTCTTGTTGTTTTGTTCAATTTTTGCATATTTATGTGATAATGACTTGAATTTTATGGTGAAAGTGTGATAAAACTCCTTGCATGCTAAGTGATCATCTAGGTATATCTTATGCTAGGCTTGCATGTCAATTTTATGATATAACATATGTAGAAAATGTGTTGTTTTGGATTGAAAAACCCGAAGGCATGCATGCATGTGGATTTCTCTTAGAATGTTGTAAGATTTTGATCATTTGGAAAGATTTTGTTAGTGAGCCTTAATTTAAATAGGAATAATGTGTTAATATTGATTTATGCTTCTTGTTGCATGGTAATAATTCGTGGTTATCTTTTATAAAATGCATATCTTGTGGTTTCAAAAACTTAATGATTGGTGAATTGAGAAATGTGATCTCTTTTATTTTGCCATAATTATACCTTAGGTAAGGATGATCTCACCCAAGGTTATTTTGAGAATAAGGGTGTTAGTTCAGTAGATTACCATGTATAAGTCTTGGTTTAAGTATTGGGATGTTGGTAGTTGAGTTTGTCAAGTGAAAACCTTGGAGAAATGAGAGTTATAGTTTCTGCAGAAAAATCAGTTTAGCACCCTGAGGTTTAGAGTAAGTTTTGACCATGTCATTGATGTGCACTTTGAGGCCCAAGCTACCAGAAGTTAGTATTGGGAGTATATAAAAGGTTTTAGGAGTTGGTTGGAGGTTTGCATGTCTTTTAGTTAGGTGCACAAGTAGAATAACAAAATCTGTCCAGCAGGGGACAGTTTTGTTACAACTTAGAAATAGGAAGATTTGACCATGTCATGGGTAGGCCCTCATTAGGCCCTATTGGGTCTTAGTTAGAGGGAGTGTCGGAGAAGTTTTTCCAACCATAGTTTATAGGATATGAGTTAGAACCATGTGTCACAAGTTAATTCAAGTCAGAGTGTTTTCTGCCCAGAAAAACAGGGGAACCTTGAACTTTTAGCTTAGGCCCAAAAAGGCCCAAGCCAGGCCCTTGAGCCACATCAAGTTTGTGAGATGCCCTTAGGTCAGGAGAGTCTTGTGTAAAAGTTTTGAAGGAAAACTTGTAGTTTAAGAGTGCCTAATGCACTCAAGAAACTATAGTTGTCATTCTGAAATTTGCACCAGTGAGCGCTTTCACTTATCACATAGTTTTAGAACACTTAGAAGTGAGTATTAGGTCAACCACCATAGTTGTAAAATGGTATAAGGTCATTAGAGCTAAAGGCACAAGTGAGGGTCAATAGGTTTTGGATAATTTAGGAAAGGCACATCGAGTTAGGAAGCCAAAATTAGAAGACCTTGTCTAGTTTAGCGACCAAGTGACTTAAGTGGTGAGTCGAGATCATCCAAGCCTAGTGTTGCATTATGGTATATATGATGTTATTTGGTATTAATATATGATATGTGAATATGTGGCTACGTGTGTACTTTTGTAATTTAAAAGTGAATATAAAATTGAGTGCGTATAGGCCTAAGTGCCATCCGTGTTTAATTTCAAGTTGTAAATAGGTTAAGATGGTAAGAATATATTATAATGAGGATTATTATTATTATGTAGGATCTCGAGACGAGGGAAAACTTGCCATAAAGGTCGAGTGAAGCTCCAGTTGCTCCTACCAGTCAGACCAGACCAGCCTTTCTCAAGGCAAGTGATTCAACTTGACCTTCGTATTTACTATAAACAGTTCATATATATATTGATGCAATTATCCTGAGTCATTTGATATGTTTTAAATCAAGCGTATCTTTCCTTTATCTTTGAATTATATAGAAATGCCATGAACCCTCGAGTATGTATTGCAAGTAGGTCAAAAGCCTTTTCATGATAGTTAAATGCCATGATAAAATGAAGAGTTGATATATTACTTGATTCATCCTCTTGATTAATATGCTGATGATTCCTAAGTATTGATATCTCATCCTGATACTTGAATCCCTATAGAACCTTACCTTGAACCCTGAAAGTCAGAAACTTATCAAAGTGATCCTTCATTGATTGATACCCCTCTTTCTTATCCTAAAGCTTGACAACTCTGATATATCCTGAGCTAAAGAATTATTTCTTCATACCTTAACACCCATAGTATTCATGAAGCTTATCTTCTTGATGATCCAACACCTGTACCTTGACGAGAAACCATTGCTTTAAGCCCAGTTTGGCATTACCCCTTTATATTATCCATTAGTCTCACTAAATTTTCCTGTCCAAGTTCTGACATATGAAAACCCTTTTGGTTACCCTAATAGAGTAAAATTTTGTAAATCATGGCCCTGAGATTTAGTACCATATTTCCCGTGTTTCGAGTTGATCTATAATCCCTTAATAGAAATGTTTACTGTTAAAAGAGATTTTGTTATAATTCGGCATCAGCTTTTGAAATAAATAAAATATAGGTTTTCAGTCCCAAAGGGGGATAAATGTTTTCCTTGAATAGTGGATCTGGACTGAGACGCGAGTCCTTTCCACACTTGTATTAGGCTTAAAAGTTGCCTAGGGATTCCTGTTAATGTTTTAGAACCCAACGAGGTTCGGGATTACTTCGCGGCTGATCACCGGCTGTAATCCGTAGCGTCATAAAATGATTTTGATTAAGACATGATTTTAAAATTGTTTTGATACAAGCAAAATGATGCCATGTCACATAGTTTTATCTCTCGTTACCTTTGGTTATGTCTTTCCATTGTCAGTCTTTAATGTATATCTCGATTTATGTTTTGTGTCGTACTGTTAGCACTTGTTGAGCATTTGGCTCACTCCTTGCTTTACCCTGATATTACAGCTAGCAGCTATGGTTAGATTCAAGCAGACTACCCGTAAGACCTATGATGCTGATGCTTATGTTCGAGCTCAGGTAGAATAAGTAATAATAGTTGTGTGATGACTCGGTACTTTTAATCAGATGTAATAGTTGGTAGTGTTGGGCTGTTCCAAACCCTAAACTGTAAGATCTTGGAGTTGGTTGTGTATTCTTCTTTTAAAATGTTGTAATAGTTATATTTAATTTGCTGTTTAAGTTGGGGGCGTGACACCTCATCCGTCGGCACTCACTACACACACCGAAATTTCAACAATTGTTACAAGTGTAGATGAGTTATTATTTGTACAATCACTCTTAGGACTGAGGGAAGGGAGTGAATTGAGTGAGAGGCTGAGTTGCTCATAGGAAAAAGGAGAGGAAAGGAGTGAACAAATGCAGGCTATTTCTTCCAGCCTGGCAAAAGAGAGTGAGAGGTTGGTGAGCCAAGGGGAGCCCTTCATGCAAGAAAATAGAGAAAATGAGAGAAAAGCGGGTATAGGAGCAATAAGGATGGACATCATTGTTAGTGAGTCAATGAATGTCAGTGATGCAGACAAAGAGAAACTATTTCAGCATGATCAAGCTGTCATAAATTCCATCTCTTTGGATGCTGAGACATTTACTCATCCTGTTACAGCATATCAACTTTTGGCTGGACAGGGCAATGAAAATGCAGAAAATATGCTTAACTTGGTGCATACAATTGCTTCAATACAAAAAGCGAAGGATGCCATCTCAGCCATGCCTCCCACAGCTGGTGATGATGTTGATTATGGAGCTGGTGAGTCTGAAGAGTTCTTTGGAGATGAAGATGGTGATGAAGAAGAGTTCATGGAAATAGGGGAGAAGCAGGCCCTAGCTCTAGATCAAACATTCCACCTTGGGTGTTTTCTAAAGTGTATGATGAACAACATTTCAAGACAACTCTTTTTCACATCATTCAACAGACACACACTGCTCTTCAAGCCACTACTAATGCTAGCACCAAGAAGCTTCTACAAGAACACCTCAACTCTCTATAACTATATGAAATACAAGCTCTTCAACGCAATCAAGATGTCACTTCAAACAAAACATAGATTGATCAAGTAAAGAATGATGTCTCTGAAAGATTGGATGCTAAATTTCCAGATACAACAGTGCTTGACATCAACAGACAGTTGAGGAAAAATTCTAATCTTGCGACTAAAGTGGACTCCCTAGACACAAGTTTGAAAGCAGTTGAATCTTCTCTCATAGCTATTCATCTACATCAAGCATAACAAACTCAGTTGCTATAAAAGCTAGTGGCTGCACAGACTTCTACCTCCACTCTACTTGATGATAACAAAAAGGGGAGAAAGATTCACTCATCCCAGTTAGTCAAGGAGAGCCAACCACTGAGGGGGAGTATGTGATAAATGTTCAAATCAGTCAAGTAAGAGTTCCAGAAATTACTTTGCTAAAGCCACCAGTATTGGACAGCATTGATCTGATCCAAATAGCAGCTGCTAAACTGAATTCAAATTCAAAACTCAAGATGCTTGATGTTGCAGCTGTTGAGAAGGATTTGGATGACAAGTGGAAGAAAATAGATGAAGAAATTCAAAAGAAATTTGGGCCAATTGAGAAACCAGACAAGACTTTTCATCACTACTCACAAGTCAAGCAAATCTATGTCAATGAAATGAGTCTAGGTAGCTTGGAAAAGGGTCAACCTTCATGCATAAAGTCTCCAAAGGCCAATCTGGTTTTAAAGCCTAAAAAGAACTATCCAAAGTTCTCAGACAAAAATCCTGTGGATCTTATGTTTGAGACACCTAGGCCAGATGAAAAGAAGTTGTTGGCAAGGTCAATTGCATTCTTCAAAGATCCAACTGATTCAGTGCTGAAAAGAAGAATTGCCAAGATCCATAGGAATGGTAAGGAAATCTGTGTGGTGGCTGGACACCCTCAGTTTGTAGAAGCCAAGAAGGAAGAAAAGGAAAGAATTGAGCAAGAAAAGAAGTAGGCTGCTCTAGATGCTAATAAGCTCAAACAAAAGAAGAAGCAAACTGCTATCTTGGCCAAACTTCAAATTGTGAAAACTACAACTGAGATTTTTGAGAAACCACATGTGATTACTGAAGGTCAAGATCAGAAAATGCTCAATGAACCGCAATAGAAAAGTAAATTCAGATACAAGCTTCATTCCAAAAAAAAATTGGACTTTAATGATGAGGAAATGGAAGACTACATTCCCAAACAGTCTACAACTTCAACTCAAACATCCAAGCCCTCAGTGGTACATGAGCAATTCAAGGTGGATCCAACAAAAAACTTTCATAGTGAGCCTATAATTCCAAAGGATAAGCCAATAGACTAGGAAAGTTTTCCAATTACTGAACTCAATTTACCTATTTTCAACAAGCCAAAGAAAACAAAGATAAGAGCAACCAAGAAGATCAAGCCTGTGACTCTCAGAACCAAAGCCCTAGCCAAAACTCAACCAACTGTCAACAAGGGAGATCTACTATACATCTGTGACATCAAGGAATTTTCAGAAATAAATCTCTACTTGGATGAATTGGAAGAGGTAAGAGGAATTGATGCTCACATATATCTTCCTGAAAGAGTAGTGTTTATGTACAAAGGAGGGAAAGAGTTCACATGGCCTCTTCATAGGATTCTTCAAAAGAAAGCCAATCTGTACTGAAAAAGGTCTTCTCATCCTTCATGAAAAACTTTGGTTTTAATGTAACTGTAAGGAAATTGGTCCAAAAAAAGATAGAAGATCTAAGGAGTAATAAATCCAAAGATGCACTCCCAAAAACTCTATCAATTCCCTTTACAGGAAATAGAGTGCATTTGAGGCCTTATTGGTTGATGGAATTCATGGATGACAAGGGTGTTAGAAGATTCTTCAGACTGGATGACCAATTGAGTATCTCTAGTAATGAGACTCTATTGGAAATGCAAGAAAAGCTGGATCTGTCATATACTGAAGAACTTGAATTCCACAGGCAGCTCCAAAATCAAATAGAGGAAAACAACAGGAAGCTTGGGAAGAAATCCAGACAATCAAGGAAATAAAAATCATCTGCTCAGACTAGAGGAGCACTTTGATAATGATTGTGAGAACTCTTTGTACACTTTACTTTGTTCAATTTTCAATAAATTTGTAGCACTTATTAGTTTTATCTACTATAATTCAATCTGTACATTTAGGGTGTTCTGTTATCATCAAGATTCTCTTAATTTATGGCTACAATTCCAGTAGACATAAATTGGGGAAGATTATTAGGAATATGTTGTGAACTTGATGATAAATTAAACAAAACACCTTAGTAGATTTAACTTAGTAAATTTTGTAGCTCTCGACGGATGTTCTAATAATAGTCCCAACGGATGAACTTTATAGTCCCGGCGGATAACAATTTGACATCCATCGAGAGTGTAGCTTATGTAACAATAAGCATTGTAGCACATTTCTGTAAACAACATGTTTTTGTTAAGTAGATGTTGTAGGATTCTGTAAGTCATGATGACTACTAGATTGATGTATAAAATAGGTTGGCTAATTGTAAATATAAGATGTCTTGTAATTATGTACAAGTGAAATAGAATCAAGTGGCAGAAAGACTCCCAACCGATGATCTAAAAGGCTCCCGACGGATGATCAACATAATCCCGACGGATGTTCAACATAATCCCGACGGATGATCATATTCAAAATAGATGTTGATAGTGACAACACAGTCACATGCATCGAGTGTTTGCAAAAGGAATGTGGCATCCTGTTAAGCAGGATTTTTAAGAACAAAGAAGCATTACCATTTCCATGCAAATGTGAAGATATTCAAATATGCTGGACAGAGTAATGTAGAAGTATAATATTAGACTAAATTTATTTTTGTTTTATTATCTTGTCTTACTGTCATGTAACTTGATGTAATATAAACCAAGTGTAGCAAGTAGAACAACCAACTAAGCAAGCACATTTTTCAGAGAGATAGATAAAGTTGTACTTGTTAATAATTTCTCTATTGTAGTTTGTTTGTTCACTTGTAAAGCAGCTGTGTGCTATTCAAAGCATTATAGAGTTCTCAATATGATATATATATATATATATATATATATATATATCAAGTGGATACATTCAAATCCACCAAAAAGTTTTAAATCTTGTGTTTATTACTTAGTATTTTGATTTCTATTATACTTTCATTCCATATTATTGCAAATCAAACACTTCTATATATTTAGTGAGAACATTTTTAAAATCTCAAAAAGAAGCCAGAATTACATTTAACCCCCCTTCTGTAATTCTTGTTTTATTGTTAGGTAATAACAAAGTTGATCAGATATATGACCTTATTTGGCTTCCAATCTAGCTTGACTAGATTCAATTGCAGTTTCCCTGACAACTATTGTTGTAATTTATTTCTGAATTTCCTGATGAGTAGTCAGCTTTGAAGCAATCAATGATTCTTTGATCTGATTGATTTGAGAAGTAGTTGATTCTTGAGCTGTATGTAAGGATCTGACAACTAAAGTTGATGCTTTCAGATGATTTAACATATCAGGATTTGTAATCTTCTGTTCTGTTGTTTCTAGAAGAGCAACAACTTTTGTTCTGAAAAAAGGATATGTATCATCTTTCCAATGAGTATTCCAGAGATAATCAAAATAATCCTTGTCCTTCTTAGCATCTAACTCTTTCATTCTCTGTTGTCTCATATGCATAGGCTTATCTTCAGGGAAGAAAAGATCATCCTCATGATCTATAATAACATTAGAAATATTAGCTTCTTCACCATCATTAGATTCTTCAATAGCAACTGGATTTTGCACTAATTGCTCAACTTCATCATGTGGAATAGAATTAGAAATTGGTGCAGTATGTGATCCAGCAGCTTCACGAGCTTCCACACCATCAGCAGGTAACTCCACATCTTCAAGTATTATAGATAAATGAATTTGAGCTTCAATATTAACTTCCAGGACCTTAGTTCCTGTTGAATGCTGTGGTGATTCTGAAATGGATGAAACTTTATGAATGGAATGTTGTGCTACTACATCTTCAGCAACAATAGGGATTTTCTTAGGTGATGGAAAAGTAGAGTAAATGGACTGTTTTCAACAAAAACATGGATTGTCTTATGTGATGGAATAGTAGAATATATGGACTACAAGAAAGTATCAGTACATAGACTTACATGGAGATTAACAACACTTTGTACATCATAGTTTACTTGAGGTTCAACAGACTATTGTTCAGCATCTGTCTCTTTAATACTCTGTGCACCTGCAAACATATAGCAAATAAAAATTAATCTCTATATTCTTATAAAGTAGTCTCACTACTCCTCACACCACACATCTTATGATTTTTAATAGTCAGAGCTTCCTTACAAGGATTACTAAATCCTATCTCTCATCAACCTCTCCTTGTGCTAGGAAGGATCCTGCATCTCTTTAATTCTGTTTTTCTCTAAATCTTTTCACATAACTCACAGAAAAGCTCAGATATTTTGTCCTACAGAAATAAGAGGTGGCTAAAGAAGGGTGATATGTGGTCATACAACTAGAGGTAATCCTTAAATAAGGTCTAGAATTAAGCATTCCAATAGAATTTATATCATAAAAAAATAAATGCTGAAAAGAATAAATCAGTATTTAGAATAAAAGCTGATAAAGTAATAACAATATTTATACCTTGTGAATTTGAGGTCACAATTAAACTCACAGTTAACACTATGGTTATGACAGTTGCTGTTCATCAACAATGAGAACCTCCATTTGAATTGGAGAGGATTTGATCAGGTTACTGTCATGTACCATGATCTCAAACCTTGCTCTTCTTACAAATAACTAACACTTGAATGTGTTTATTGAAAGCTATCACAGAGTCTTCAGTAAAAACTGATGAAACCTCTGTGTCTCTGTTAGTATCATTAAGATCTACCTCAACAAGTAGTCTCTAACCAACTAAATGTTGTTTCTGAGTGGTGAGCATAATTCAAGAATTATGTCACTTAATTTTTGGCACATTTGAGAAATGGATTCAAGTGTTTCAGTTGTGAGAAGAAATTTAAGATATAAGATGTGTTATTTTAAGAAATGAGTGTGAACAACTTTCTTGAAAAGAAAAAGAGAGTCTCAAAAGTATGTCTGGAATAGACATTTTAGATAGTCAAGAACACTCAAAGATAATAATCCTCATTGGCTAAGAATTAAATATTTCATAAATTTCTTCTTTGACAACAGTTACTTCCTGTAGTTTGCTCAATCTGTACTGAAGTGATCATATAAACTTAAATAGAGATTAGTTTCTTCACATGCACTATTAAAAACATCTTAAATTAAGCATGCACTACTGATTTGGATATGAACAGTTAAAAGCATTCAAGCACACATAAGAAAGTAAATAATTATTCCTTTAAAGAATCATTGAAGACAAAAATATTTTTCATTAATAATTAAGAAGCAAAGTACAAGATTTTATAGAATTTTAAACATAAAATCCTAATACAATCTAACTACTCAAACTTCTTCTGCCTCTTTGCTGCTTGCTCTTCCTTCATTGCCCTGCGATGATAAATCCTACTCATTGTACCTGTAAGAGAAATGATATTTTCTTGCAGCACAAGAGCTGCTTGATGAGCACATTCCGCCAGTTCAGCACGAAGTTCTTCTTTAAAAAGAACTTCTCCGATGAAAACATGTAGTTCCAGCTGATAATCCCAAGAAAGATGATCATAGACTGAGTTTGGAACTTCATTTGGGTGATAAATTTCACCACCAATACGAAACTTAAGTCTGTATAGATCAAAATACATATTTTCATCACTTGGATTGAAGATCGGCAGATAGCATCCACCGTTGCGTGTGTAAAACTGGGGTTGAACCATTTTTGATGAATGAAGTTGTCAATAAAGTATTGAGAAGATGATGAGTTGAGTATGAAAAGGCAGTGAGAAGTTTTGAGAGTGGAGGGTTGTATTTATAGCAGAGGAGATAGAAACTGAAGTGACTCTTTGATTAACCATGTAATAATTAACCATAATACGAATACACGATTATGCGTATCTAGGTAAACAAAAAGTAATCTCTCTCTTCAGAAACTTATTCCTAATATAAGTACTCAAGTATTACTAGATACTTACATCAGTAGCTATCCCATTTAAGCAATTAAAAGATATTTCACTAACTCACTGATTAATTAAAAATACTGCGTAACCATTTATTTCAAATAAATTTAAAATAATCAATGAAATATAAAAGTCAATCATGGTTTGACCATTATCAGTATTTTAATTTCGACTATCAGAACTTATCAGTCAAAACTGGGTTGACCAATATCAGAATTTATCAACTACTGACAGAATCTATTAGTCAAAGCAAGTTTAACTAATAATAGAGCATGTACGCATAATCAGTAGTTCAATATGCAGTTTTTATATAAAATTATAGAAGATAATTGCATGTTATCATGACATCAACATTTAACACAATAATCAGTATCTAACAAGTACTGACACATAATAAGATACCATGCTTCAATATATCAGCAGTCTTAATTATCAGAGTTTGAGAATTGTCCTAATATCATTCCCAATTCATTCAGCAATCTTATGAAAGTAGCTTCACAGTGAGACTTGGTGAATATATCTGTTACTTGCTGATTTATTGGAACAAAGACCAATTCCACTGCACCTGCTTCCACATGTTTCCTTATGAAATGGTACCTGATGCTGATGTGTTTAGTCATTGAATGCTGCACTAGATTTCCTATAATTGTAATAGCTCTTTGATTATCATAATATATAGGAATAAAAGAATAATCTAATCTAAAATCCAGTAGCTGATTCTTCATCCATAGAATCTGAGCACAACAAATTCCTACAACAATATATAGCAATGTATTCAGCTTCTGCAGTTGATGTGGAAGTTGACTTTTGTTTCTTGCTATACCAAGAAACCAATCTGCCACCAAGAAATTGGCAGCTTCCATAATTACTTTTCCTGTCTATTTTGCATCCTGCAAAATCAGCATTTGAACATCCAATTAGCTTAAAGACTGAATCTCTAGGATACCATAATCCTAGATTCATGGTGCCTTTGAGATACTTAAAAATTCTTTTCATAACTAATAGATGAGGTTCTCTAGGATCAGCTTGGAACCTTGCACAGAGACAAGTAGCATACATGATATCAGGTCTACTAGAAGTCAGATATAGAAGTGAGCCAATCTTACCTCTATAGTTAGTTATATCTACTGAGGAACCAGTATTTAAATCTAACTTGGTTGTAGTGGCCATGGGAGTTGATGCAGTTGAGTAGTCTTGCATTCCAAATTTTTTGAGTAAATTCCTGATGTATTTGGATTGATTTATGAAGATCCCTTCATCAGTCTGTTTAACTTGTAACCTCAGAAAGTAATTCAATTCTCCCATCATACTCATTTGATACATGGACTGCATTAGCTTTGTAAATCTCTCACAGAGTTTATCATTAGTAGATCCAAAAATGATATCATCAACATATATCTGTACTAATAACAAGTCATTACCATGATATTTATAAAAGAGAGTTTTATCAATTATACCTCTCGTGAAACCACTTTCTAGCAGAAATAGAGCAAGTGTTTCATACCAGGCCCTTGGAGCTTGCATTAGTCCATAGAGTGCTTTATCCAGTAAGTAGACATGATCTGGATACTTTGGATCAATGAACCCTGGAGGCTGTTTAACATAAATTCCTCTTCAAGTTCTCCATTTATAAATTCACTCTTCACATCCATTTGCAACACCTTTAACTTCTTATGAGCATCATAGGCAAGAAAGATTCTAATTTCCTCAAGCCTTGCAACTGGAGCAAATGTTTCATCATAATTAATGCCTTCTTATTGTAAGTAACCCTTTGCAACCAGTCTTGCTTTATTCCTTGTGATAATACCCTCACAATCAGTTTTATTTCTAAACAACTACTTTCTGCCAACTATAAATCTGTTCTTTAGTATTGGCACAAGAGTCCAGACTTTGTTTCTTTCAAATTCATTGAGCTCCTCTTGCATTGCTGTAACCCAGTCAGCATCTTATAGAGCTTCTTCAACCTTCTTAGGTTCAATTTGAGATAGAAAATAATGGAAGAGACATTCATTCTGAGTGGCTTTTTTAGTTCTTACACCACTGTTAGGATTTCAAATGATTAAGTCAGGTGTGTGTGACTTCGACCATTTTATTGCAGATGGAAGTTGACTCCTTAAAGATGAACCTCCCCTTGATCCATGAACTCTCTGTTATTTCTTTGATTAGTACCACTATTACTTACTGATGCTCCCCCTGAATCAATTTTACGATTGTTATCAGTATTTGACTCATCAGAGTTTGAGGAAAATGAGTCAGATGATCTTTCTGCTGATGTTTCTTGAGTTGAATCAGTTGTAGTTGTAACGCCCCCAAATCCGGGGTCAGGAATCTAGGTCATTACACAATCCTTCAATCATGTGTAACCTGCATTAACTCAATAATCCAATAATTCCATATCACAGACCCCCAATCTCACACACTCACAAGTTATAGCCTTAGAACTGACGTACAACAAGTATCATCTGTTATTAAAACTCAAATGTACTTTACAGGATCTCAAACAATTATTCATAACCTCTACATGAAGTTACATTAATTACGACTGATATCTTATACCTATCTGATACTTTGGCACACCTGGGATAAAGCTGCCAGGGATTCTCCCCATGACTGCGAGCGACTAAGTCCCACACCGGCATACGGGTTATCTGTTGTGTTGTGTCATTTAAAAGAAAGAAAGAGTGAGCTATAATGCCCAGCATAATAATGTACAGTATGAAAATGACTGTATGATAAACTCTCGTAAAACATCATATATGATAATTACGTTTTATTCAAAAATAGTTTTTCTTGGTGACACACACCTTCTCATGAAAACAATTCTTTAATGAATTTTATTATCCTGCGAATACCTTAATGGTAAACCCAACACCTAGACTTGGGTTACGGTATTGCATCACAATTCCAATTGGAAGAATAGGACACTCGTTGGAGCCACCGCATACGATGATCAGTCGTACTACGATAAAAGTAACCTTTTCTACTAGTAGGAGGATGGCACCTTCGTATCCCGATTATCTCCCTTGCCGCATACGGGCTATGTGTCCTCATTTCGGGTATACACACACTTCGCAGGTCCTTAGGTACATATTGTACCGTCTCCTACGGTACCAGTAGTCTATCCAATACACGAAGTACTTGGATCCTACCCCTCCCTTGTCCTTTAGGAAATCCTATCATATCTCGAGAACTCCAACCACATCGAAGTTCTCCCAAGCATTTTGCTTGTTGATAGGCATATCTTTACTTCATATATATATGTACTTCCGAAAGTTTTCGGAGGAAGTACTAAGGATGTGAGTTGACCGTTGTCAACATATAATTAGATAAGGGGGAGTTTCTTTTGAAACTATATTCAAAATAAGTCGAGATAATATTATCCGACGTTCTGAAATTATCTGAATGATTTTTCCGAAAATCAGAAAGTATTTTAAATCAGGATCTATGATTTTTAAATAATAAATAAATCCTTTATTGAATAATAAATAATTAAATGATAATCGATAAATAATTAAACCTCGAAGGAGTTTACCTTTAAAAGAATAAATCAGTATTTCCCAACTAATTTATGTTTAATAAATTAATAAACTTTAATATTTAATCAAGATTGAAATAATATTTACTGGAGAATACTTTTCCCTAATAATTGAATAGTAAGTAAATATTTCTTGTCCAAACGATAAAGTATAGTTGAGGGAATACGATCTTTGGAAATCGTTTTAATAAAAGTTTGAGGTGTTTAATATTTCGTAAGTGGACGTTGATTCCCATGGAATAAAATAATTACGATTTTTTAATCGTCCAAAACATCTCCGGGATGATTCCCGGGTTTATATTTTATAAAACAAAACTGACCGACACTTGGTCTTACGACTTATACATCACGCTCTACTGTAGCGTTAATATTCTTAATAAAAACACTTCCGGAATACTTCCGGGTTTTCATAAGCTTACACCGACCGACTCTCGGTCTAAACATAATATTTCGAATTCGGTTATGAACATATGTTATTTCTAGAGAACTAATAATGAGATTTAAGAAGGGGGGGTTGAATGTAAATCTCAAAACTTTTTCAAGTTTTGAGCAGTTTATAAAGACTGTGTGTTCAAGATGAACAAGTGTGTGAATTGCTTTAAGCTGATACAGACAGATATATATTCAAACACAAATGTAATGAACACAATAAACCTTTAAAAACTTTTCTGGTGGATTTGTTGTTCCACCAGAGATGGTATTTCAGAAATTCTGTGATCTAAGAATTTGATCACAGCTGCATCCTAGTACAAACTAGATAATTTTTCTCTCAAGATTTTTCTAAACAGCTCTGGAAAAATTCTCATCTAATTACTAGCTACTACTTGGTTTATATATTACCAAGTTTACAAGTGAAGACAGGGATATATAAAATAATAAAGTAAGATCTCCACTTGTTTCTTCTCCAGTTCACTCCAGTACTTTGTTGACTTAATGTCTCTTTATACTAGAGTAGAACGGCTGCTTTTTCTGATGTTCCTGAAATTAGGCTGCCACATTTCAGTTATCTCTGTTCACCCACGTGCCTCTGTTTGTAGGTACAACTACCACTTATCAACGGTTAATCAACAGAACATCCGTTGAAGCTTTCATCCATTGATGCACTCATCCGTTGAAGGATGTTATCCGTTGAAGCTTTAGAGACATCCGTTGAAGCTTAGCTTCTCATCCGTTGAAGGTCTTTAAGTCATCCGTTGATACCACTTCATTTATACAAAATTACAAGGCATGAAATATTTACAATTGGCCTTCCTATCTGCATATCTTCTAGTAGTCAACATGACTCATAGTTTCTCTCAACTTCTAAGAATTACATCTTAAATACAGAGACTGAAATATGCTACAACACTAGACTTATTTCTAAGTAAAGCTACACCATCAACGGATAGCCAAAGTGGTCTTATCCGTTGAGGCTACAGACACTGAATTTCTACTTAAGTGTTTTGTTAAACATATCATCAAACTAATGCACATATATTCCTAACAATCTCCCCTATTTATGTCTATAAGAATTGTAGGCATAAATTCAGGGTTAACTTGATGATAACAAAACACTTAACAGATATATGAATTGAAACTAAGTAGAAATTTGAAAATGCTGCAAAAATGTATGTACTAGGAGGAAATTGAAGATTTACAGTATTTCCAAGGATACTCCTTTAGCCTGAGCAAATCATCTTTTTCTTCTTTGTTCCCTGGTTTTCTTTCCTAGCCCTTTGTCATTTTCCTCAATTTGGAGTTGGAGTTGTCTGAAGAATTCAGCTTCATCTTCAACACTGATATCCAACTTAGATTGCATTTCCTTGAGAGTTTCATTGCTGGCAATCTTGAGTTGGTCTTCAAGTCTGAAAAATCTTCTGACTCCTTTATCATCCCTAAATTCCATCAACCAATGAGGTGATTTGTGAATTGTAATTCCCCTTTCTTGAATGAGTAAAGTCCTGGGTAAAGCATTGGGCTCCCTCCAAGTTTTCCTTATATTGGCAATCTTGTTGAGAATTTCAGTCTTGGCAGTTCTGGTAAAGCCAGAATCCTTTTGTATAGCTGAAAAGACTCTAGTCAAGGTAGAGTAGCCTTCATTCAGAATCCTGTGGAGAGGCCATGTTCTTTCCCCGGCTCCTTTGTATCTGAACACTAATCTCTCTGGTAGCTGTCTGTAAGCAGCTATTCCTCTTACATCTTCCAGCTCATCCAGATAGAGTTCAATGTCTGAAATTTCTTTTATGTCACAGATGTGAACATAATCATCTTTAGAAATGGATGGCTTAGGCTTAGGCTTTTGTTTTTGAGTGAATTTCTTAGAGGTTATGGGAGGTGTAGATTTGGGTTTTCTTTTCTGTTTCTTTGGTAGTGGAAGAGTGGTTAGAAAGGTAGGCAATTTGATGGTGTCCCAATCAATAGGTTCCTCTTTTGGAATGATTGGTTCACCATGGATGTTTATAGTGGGATTAGCAACAAGAGGTTCAGGTATGGAAGGTAGTGGTTTAGATATAGATTTGGTTACTTCAGTATTATCTTCACTCCTTCTATGTGCCTTGGCCTTTCTTCTGTTTCCCTTCTGCCATTCCTCTCTTTCTTCCATACTCTCACCAAATATACTCCCAAAAACCTCATCTAGGTTTGCAATCTTGTCTTCACCCCTGACTTCAATTCCTTTCTCTTCTTCAACTTGACTTGACTTTAGCTGTTGTTCAAGCTTTGCTTGTGCTCTTTTGTCAGCCTTTAGTTGCTTGTCTTCTTCCTTCTTGGCTATTGAGAATTTGGGATGTCCTTGCATCACACATATGCTCTTTCCCTCTCTAGAGATAATAGCCCTATTTCTCCTTACAGCCTCATCCATGGTCTCTTTGAGATAAGCAATACTCCTACCTAAAAGCTTGTTCTCATCAGCTTTTGGAGGAGGAAAGTCCACTTCTTTTAAAGGATTCTTTGTAGAGTCCTTATTGGATCTTTTATTGGGCTTGAGAATTATAGCTTGTAGTTCTTTGGAAGAAGCTTCTCCATCCTTATGTCTCCCTACTGGCTTGAGCTCCATGTTGATTGGTTCAATCTTTGTGCTATATTTCACAGATGTTGATTTATCTTGTGTAGAGCCAAACAACAGTTGCAACCTTTCATCAATTCTCCTCCTTTGCTCTTTCACTTGAATTTCAGCTGCTGCTAGCTGAATCAAATCAATTCCATCAGGCTTTCCTTTGATTTGAATGATTGGAGAAGTAGTGATGGCAGGAACTAGCACTTTAGATATTTTGATTTTTGTAGATGGCTCTCCTTCCCCTTCCCTTTTACTCTCCCCCTTTTTGTTATCATCAAGGAGAGGGGTCAAGCCTTGTGCTTTTGCCAGCTGCATTAGGAGACTGGTTTGAGATTGTTGGTTGTGAAGAATGGTGGCCACAGAATCTTCAATAACTTGAACTCTGTCTTCCAACTTGGCCAGCCTTTTCTCAGTAACTGATTCCTTTTTCAATCTCAAAACCAAGTCCTGCAATGTACCATAGGGCATGACTGAATCCAATTTTTCAGAACTGTAGGATTTCAAGTCAGCAATATCCTTCCTGAGATCATCCATACTCAGATTCTGCTTTACTTGCTGCAACTTCATGAGATGCAGTGAGTCCAGGTGAGCTTGAAGGATAGCCTTGATACTTGCATGTGAAGTGTTCTGAATGGCCTGTTGAATAGTGTTGATTTGTTTGACTAAGGAGACATTGAATTCCCCTGATCTATACTCCTTTGTCAAAGCCCATTCAGGTAGATTTGGAATTGAACTAGGGCCTTCATCTCCCCCTAAGTTCATGCTTCCATCAAAAGAAACAGAGTCATCATCATCAGAATTTACTCCAAATTCCTCAGATGGCTCACCAGCTGTAGAAGGCATCTTGTTAATAGCAGCTTTATCCCTTTGAAGAGATTCTGTTGTGTGTACTAGATGTAGTGTCTTTTCTGCCTCCTCATTGCCCTGAGCAGCCAACATTTGATAGGCTGACACAGGATGAGTAAAAGTGTCAGCATCCAAGGAAATGTTATCAATTACAGCTTTGTAAAGTTGCTGAAATTGTCTTTCCTTTTCAGCATCATCCACAATCATTGACTCACTAGCAATGGCTGGTTCCACCCTTATATCTACTGTACCTGCCTTTCTCTCTTTTTCTCTATTTTCTAGCATCAGGGGCTCCCCCTGGCTCACACAACTCACTCCCTCACCTTCACCTACTAAGGTGGTACTCCTCTCACTTACTTTTGCCATGCTAGAAGAAATAGCATGCATTTTTGAGCTCTCAATCTCTCCTTTTGCCTGGGAGCAACCCAGCCTCTCACTCAAATTTTCATTCCCTTCCCTCAATCCTAAGAGTGATTGCACAGTATTCATGTCTTCTACACTTGAAATTGATTCAGTTATGTGTGGAGAGACTATCAACGGATGTGGAATATCCGTTGAAGGTGAAACTGATGTTATCAACGGATAACTGCTGTTAAGCTTATCCGTTGAAGAGCAACCACTTGTCAACGGATGAGTGATATCCGTTGAAGAAGGAAAAGAAGTTGAAATTGAAAGTGATATAACTGTTGAATCTGTGTAGATTGATTTGAGATGTGGTGACACAGATCCTTCAATTATATCTGAAAGAATTTGCGGGTGATCCAACAAATCATCTAAGAGATGATGATCACCTGTATTTGAGTGGGGCTCCTCCCTGAGTTGTAAAGAGGGAGAATCAGGAATTGATGGGAATAACATATCCACATCCAGAGATGGTGATGAAGTGTTTGGTGATTGATGTGTGATTATTGTGAGAGAATGGGGCTGTGACTCCACATTTATTGGAGCCACATCAACCTGAGTTTGAGAAGGCATAGATACAGATGGATGTATCTGTGCAGTGTGTGCACCCTGTGTAGAAGATTGGGTTCTAGCCTTCTTTCTTCTAATAAAAGCTTTTGTTGGTGAGTGTTTGGCTTCAGTGTCCCTCCCTCGTTTGTTCTGTGTTCCTGGTTGGGAACTATTTTCAATAGTAACATCCTTTTGGGAGGATGCAACTAGGGATGTGCTAGATACCTTTTCAACCACCACAGCTTTTTGAGAAACTGTGGCTTGGCTAGCTTGGGAAGCACTTAACTCTCTTTCCTTATCCTGGGGGTTTCTTTGATGTTCACCCCTCCCCTCACCACTCACACCCTATTCACTCCCCTCAGGGTTAATGGTTGGTGTTACAACTGTTGTCTTTTGAGAAACAACAGAGGTGGTTTTCTTTGTCTTTGATTTTGAAAGTTTAGTTTTGGTGACCTTGGTAGAAATCTGTTGGGGCATTGTCACAGATTTCATGGCCACACTAGAAGATAAAGAAATAGAGGGGTTGGAAGAAGTAGGAGTTGTAGAAGCAATTACCTCACCTACCTGAGGTGCATTCATGATTGGTAAATATACCAATGGCACACTGCTGTTGAGATCCATTCTCAATAAATCTGCAAGAACTCTTTTCTCTTGTGCCCAGCACTTGAGTTTATTATTCTCATTGATTATGACCAAACCTTCAGCAACATGGTTAGCCAATAACATAAAGAATCTAGCATAATAGATGTTATTAGGTCTATTAGCTTTGTTACCTAATCTAGTACCCAACTCTAGCATCACATAGTTGCTAAGGTTAAAATACCTATCAGAAACAAGCATATAGAGCATATTAACAAGAGATGAAGTTATGGCATCAAAATTACTAATTTTCCCAGAGAAAACCTTTATAAAGGCATCCCCAAGAAAACTCCATTCTTTCCTAAGGCCTTTTCTTCTAATACTCCCTAAACTAGCAGAGTTAAGAGAATAACCTATGGAATCTAACATGCTGGATACATCATTATCAGTGTGTGGTGTCATGGCATTGTTCTCAGGTAATTTAAAACATGCTTGTAAATCATCACAGTTAATACAGTGATTTTTACCTTTGAGAGTGAAGGTGATAGTCATATCTATGGAGTTGAACTCAGCAGTTGTCCAAATCTCCTCAACTACTTCACAGTAAATCGTTGGGGCTTCCAGCATTGCATAGCTAAGTTTACAGTTTTTGATGAAGTCCATCATTTTGTGATAGTCTGAATGGGCTTCATTCTTTTCTACCAAAGCTATGAAATTGTTCTTCTCATAGATGAACCCAGATTGAGACATAATTTTCACGACTGGTGCCATTGTTGTGAGTAGAAATTGCAGAGAATAACTTGAAGGTTTTGCAGAGAGAAAATGGTAAATGCTTGAAATTTTAAGAAATCGTAAAGTAAAAATGAAAAATCAGAAGGGCTTATATGCTTTCAAAAAAAATAGTAAAAGATTAATCAATAAGTATATGTTAGTGAATTTCAGCCGTTTAAGAATAAACTGTAAGTATTCTAACAACTACCTTTAAAACCAATACATACAGATGTATGTATGAGTATCAACGGTTAAGAAAATAGAATCAACGGCTGTGAAACACCTGAATCGACTGATGTGACATTTCAACGGATAAGGCAAATTGTCATCCGTTGAAAGGTACTTCAGTTTTATCCGTTGACGGATAAAAATTCCAGAAATGTATTTGTCTTTCAACGGATAATGAAAATCCGTTGATAGAGCAATTTTGACTTTCAACGGATAGGAAACATCCGTTGATGGTATAAACTTTGTTAAAAGTCAAATTTGTTCTAGCAACTAATATATTTCAGGCTTCAATTCAAATTGCAATAAGGACATGAATTTTAAGAGTAATTAAGCATACCTAGCTCACTTACTAATCTTGTGAATGTTGATTCATCAAGTGGCTTGGTAAATATGTCTGCAATTTGTTGTTCACTTGGAACAAAATGTAGTTCCACTGTACCATTCATGACATGCTCCCTAATGAAGTGGTACTTGATATCAATGTGCTTGGTTCTTGAGTGCTGTACAGGATTCTCTGTTATGGCTATGGCACTTGTGTTGTCACAAAAGATAGGAATTCTATCAACATAAAGTCCATAGTCAAGGAGTTGATTTCTCATCCATAACACTTGAGAGCAGCAACTTCCAGCAGCAATGTATTTAGCCTCAGCTGTAGAAGTAGAGACTGAATTTTGCTTTTTGCTAAACCATGACACAAGCTTGTTTCCCAGGAATTGGCAGGAGCCTGTTGTACTTTTCCTGTCTATTTTGCAACCTGCATAGTCTGCATCTGAATAGCCAATTAGATCAAAGCCAGATTCTCTAGGATACCAAATACCTAAATTTGGTGTGCCCTTGAGATATCTGAAAATCCTTTTGATAGCAATTAAGTGAGACTCTCTAGGATCAGCTTGAAATCTAGCACACAGACATGTAGCAAACATTATATCTGGTCTGCTAGCAGTTAAATATAAAAGTGAACCAACCATGCCTCTATAACTTGTAATGTCCACAGACCTTTCAGTCTTATTTAATTCAAGTTTGGTGGCAGTGGCCATGGGAGTTTTTGCAGATGAACATTCCATTAAGTCAAACTTCTTTAAAAGATCATGAATATATTTAGTTTGACTAATGAAAATTCCATTACTAACTTGTTTAATTTGTAAACCAAGAAAATAGGTTAGTTCTCCCATAAGGCTCATTTCATAATTACTTTGCATTAGCTTAGCAAACTTTTTACAAAGTTTATCATCTTTAGACCCAAATATTATGTCGTCTACATAAATTTGAACAAGTATACTAGAGCCATTAACATTCCTAAAGAAGAGAGTTTTATCAACAGTACCTCTATTGAAGTGATTCTCCAAAAGAAATTTTGATAAGGTTTCATACCAGGCTCTAGGTGCTTGCTTCAGTCCATAGAGTGCTTTCAACAGATAATATACATAGTCTGGAAAATTTGGATCTTCAAATCCTGGAGGTTGACTTACATAGACTTCTTCCTCTAATTTCCCATTTAGAAATGCACTCTTGACATCCATTTGATAGACTTTGAAATTGGCATGAGCTGCATAGGCTAGAAAAATTCTGATGGCTTCAAGTCTTGCAACAGGAGCATATGTCTCATCAAAATCTATTCCCTCTTGCTGAGAATAGCCTTTAGCAACCAATCTGGCTTTATTCCTTATGATAATGCCATTTTCATCCATCTTGTTTCTGAATACCCATTTTGTGTCAATAGGACTCTTGTTCTTTGGTTTGGGTACCAGCTTCCAAACTTGGTTTCTCTCAAATTGGTTTAGCTCTTCCTGCATAGCTAATATCCAATCTGGATCCAATAAGGCTTCTTCCACTTTCTTAGGTTCCTCATGAGATAGAAAACTACTATACAGACATTCATCTTGAGTAGCTCTTCTTGTTTGCACTTTAGATGATGCATCACCAATGATCAGTTCAAAGGGATGATTCTTGGTCCATTTCCTTTGAAGTGGAAGATGTGCTCTAGATGAGGTGGCCTCAGTATTATCATGATATGAGACAGAGTGTTGACTAGTTGAAACTCCCCCTGAGTTGTTGGTCCTTTGCAGGGAACTTGGAGTTCTATCAACTGATGATGTAAATCGATTATCCGTTGATAAACTATGATCAACGGATGCTTCATTTAGTACTTCAACGGATGATACACCATGTCTTTCAATGGATACTGCATTGCCTCTATCAACGGATGCAGAATTCTGACTTTCAACGGATGCAGTATTTTGTGCATTATCCAAGGGCATGTTTTGAATCCCTTTTGAAGTGTTATCTCCATCAGTCTCCTCTTCACTATCATCACAATATATCTCAATGTTGTCAAATTTGAGTCTCTCATATTGTCCCTCATCTGTTAGTCCATCAATCTTTTTATCATCAAACACAACATGCACAGATTCCATAACAATGTTGGTTCTTAGATTGTAGACCCTATAAGATTTTCCAGCTGAATAACCAACAAATATCCCTTCATCAGCCTTTGCATCAAACTTCCCTTTATGGTCAGATTGATTCCTTAGTATAAAGCATTTACATCCAAAGACATGAAGAAAGTTTAGAGTTGGTTTTCTTCTCTTGAACAACTGATAAGGAGTCATGCCTTTAGCTTGATTGATCAAAGAGATATTTTGAGTGAAACAGGCACAATTAACAGCTTCAGCCCAGAAATATGTTGGTAACTTTGATTCTTCAAGCATTGTTCTGGCAGCCTCAATTAAAGATCTGTTCTTTCTTTCAACTACCCCATTTTGCTGAGGTGTTCTTGGAGCTGAGAACTCATGCATGATTCCATTTTCTTCACAGAACAGCCTCATTGATAAATTCTTGAACTCAGTTCCATTGTCACTCCTGATATTCCTAACCTTCAGGTCAGGATGATTATTGACTTGCCTGATGTGATTGATAATGATTTCACTTGCTTCATTCTTTGATCCAAGAAAATAGACCCATGAAAACTTTGAGAAATCATCTACAATCACTAAGCAATATCTTTTTCTTGCAATTGACAATACATTGACTGGTCCAAACAAATCCATATGTAGCAGCTGTAATGGTTCATCAATTGTTGTTTCAAGCTTCTTTTTGAATGATGCTTTCCTTTGTTTGCCTTTCTGACAAGCATCACACAAACCATCCCTTGAGAATTCAACAAGAGGAATTCCTCTTACTAGGTCCTTTTTGACTAGATCATTCATTGTCTTAAAATTCAAATGGGATCGCTTCTTGTGCCATAGCCAACTCTCAACTGAACTTGCTTTGCTGAAGAGACAAGTAATAGATTCTGCATTTGCAGAGTTGAAGTCAGCTAAGTACACATTTCCTTTTCTAACTCCAGTTAGAACCACTTCGTTGTCTTTCTTACTAGTGACAACACAGGCTTCAGAATTGAAGGAAACTGTATTCCCTTTATCACATAGTTGACTGATGCTCAGTAAGTTATGTTTGAGACCATCAACTAATACAACTTCATCAATGATGACATTCCTTGTTGAAATCAAGCCATATCCCATAGTAAACCCTTTGCTGTCATCTCCAAAGGTTATGCTAGGGCCAGCTCTTTCCTTAAACTCTGTGAGCAGGGAGAAATCTCCTGTCATGTGTCTTGAACAACCACTGTCCAAGTACCATAGATTTCTTCTATTTCCCTGCACACCATAAAATCAATCAATTTGATTTTGGTACCCAAGTTTCCTTGGGTCCATTCTTGTTAGCCTTTCTCCTAGACTTCATTCCTCCTGCATCTCTAGACTTAGGTAACTTTGAGTCAACCTTGGTCTTGGATGTAGTTGGTTGAGGTGTAGGGTTAGTCACAGAATCATTTAGCACATTTGGAATATGATAAGGCATGGATTGTGCATACATGTTATTCCACATAGGCATATTGTATGGCATTTGAGGCATACTAAATGCAGCAAGATAAGGATTGTTAAAATATGGCATGTTTGCAAAATGTGCATAAGGATTCTGTTGAGACATAGTAGGCGTAGCATGTAGAGATGATGCAGACATGTTAGGCATGGAAGAGGGTACAGTTATGGGGGTTCTCTTAATAGATTTGCAATTAGCAGATAGATGATTAACACTACTACAATGCACACAGCTTTTTCTAGGAGCATACCTATCAGGTGTGTAATTGTTATGTTTGTTAACACCTACCTTCCCATTTCTGTTAGATTTTCTTTTAGTTTCCTTTTTATCCTCAACCATCTTGAGCCTATTATTTAACTGTTCTAAGGTCATGTGCCCTATATTCACCTTACTGACATCTTTGGATGTGCTTGCTTCTTCTTTAACAAAGTTCTTGGAAGTTGAACCAAAATTTTTGTTGAGTTTCTTTAGATTTTCACTATTAGAAACATCTGCCTGTTTTAATTGAGGAACCTTCAACGGATGCTCATTTTCTTCCTTCAACGGATAACCTTCATCATCCGTTGATTCCACATCCGTTGACAGCCCATCAATTAATTCCAGTCTCTTTTTGTTTTTATCCCAGGCAGTTTCACAGAATGATTCAATTCCTTGGACCTTGGCAATTTGAGCACTAACATCCCTAGATGTTTTCCAGGCTTTAATCACCTCTTGCTCTCTCTTTAATTGATTAGAAAGTATTTCTACTTTCTTAATAGATTCAGCTAGTTCATTCTCAACAGATATACAATGCAACTTGGTTTTCTCTAGGTCAATCAACTTATCTTCTAACATAGCATTTCTATTACTTAAAAACAGATTGTTCTCTTTAATCCTACTATTTTCTTTAGCAAGAGATTTAAGAGACACACGCAAATGATACAATTCAGTAGACATGTCATTAAAAGCATCATTGCACTCTTCTTTAGTAAGTTGTGTTACATCAGTAGTGATTACCTGAGTTGTTACCTGATTGCTTGATGAACTAACTTCATTTTCCTCAGAATCAGCCATGAGAGCTAAGTTGACATACTCCACATCTTCATTCTCTTCCTCTCCATCAGCTGCCCAATCTTTTTCTTGAGTAATGAAAGCCCTTTCCTTTTGCTTGAGCAGATCAAAATATTTCTTCTTGTAATCTACTTGGTCAAATTTCTTCTTTTCCGAAGTTGGCTTTGTGCACTCACTTGCAAAGTGTCCACTTATACCACAATTGAAACACTTGAACTTTGATTTGTCCACCATGTTCTTATGAGGTTTAGTGGCTCTTGTGTTTTTCTTAAACTTCATCTTTGCAAATCTCCTGGACAGAAATGCAAGATGCTCATCAACACTATCAGAGTCATCTTGACTGAAGTTGTCTTCATTCTCAGCAACTTGCTCTTTTCCTTTGCTTGATTCCTGATATCTTGTACCATCTTTGGAGTTTGATGTAGATCTCACAGTTTCTTGTCTGCATTCCCTCTCATTTTCAGCTACCAATGCAACTGAACTTCCTTTCTTTCTCCCCTTCTCCAATACCTCATCCTGTTCCAACTCTAGTTCATAAGTCTTCAAGATTCCATATAATCTTTCAAGAGTGAAGTCCTTATAATCCTGAGAGTTTCTTAAGGAGACAGTCATGGGTTTCCATTCCTTTGGCAAGGATCTTAAGAATTTAAGATTTGAATCCTTCACCTGGTACACTCTACCATACAGCTTCAATCCATTCAACAGCTTTTGGAATCTGTTAAATGTGTCATTTAAAGATTCATTTTCTTCAAAATGAAAATACTCATACTGTTGAATGAGAAGCTGCATCTTGTTCTCTTTTACTTGTTCTGTACCTTCACACAGCAGCTGAACTGTGTCCCAAACCTCTTTGGCAGTTGAGCAATTTATCACATTATCAAACATATCCTTGTCAAAACCATTAAACAAAATGTTCATAGCCTTCTTATCCTTGTGGACTTCTTCTGTGTCTTCCATTATCCATTCTGCTCTAGGTTTTGGAATGGATTGACCAACAGCAATTGTGGCCATAGCAACTGTGGCTACTTTGTGGGGAATGTGAGGACCATTCTCAATACAGTTTACATAACCTTCATCTTGGGAGAGTAGATGAAGGTGCATTTTCACCTTCCAGTGGTGATAACTGTCTCTGTCAAGAACTGGGATTTTTACTCCAATATCCTTCTTACTCATCTTTGTTAGATTCCAAGATCTTTAAACTCTTTGTTTGTCAAGAGCCTGCTCTGATACCAATTGTTATTTCTAGAGAACTAACAATGAGATTTACAGAAGGGGGGGTTGAATGTAAATCTCAAAACTTTTTCAAGTTTTGAGCAGTTTATAAAGACTGTGTGTTCAAGATGAACAAGTGTGTGAATTGCTTTAAGCTGATACAGACAGATATATATTCAAACACAAATGTAATGAACACAATAAACCTTTAAAAACTTTTCTGGTGGATTTGTTGTTCCACCAGAGATGGTATTTCAGAAATTCTGTGATCTAAGAATTTGATCACAGCTGCATCCTAGTACAAACTAGATAATTTTTCTCTCAAGATTTTTCTAAACAGCTCTGGAAAAATTCTCATCTAATTACTAGCCACTACTTGGTTTATATATTACCAAGTTTACAAGTGAAGACAGGGATATATAAAATAATAAAGTAAGATCTCCACTTGTTTCTTCTCCAGTTCACTCCAGTACTTTGTTGACTTAATGTCTCTTTATACTAGAGTAGAACGGCTGCTTTTTCTGATGTTCCTGAAATTAGGCTGCCACATTTCAGTTATCTCTGTTCACCCACGTGCCTCTGTTTGTAGGTACAACTACCACTTATCAACGGTTAATCAACAGAACATCCGTTGAAGCTTTCATCCGTTGATGCACTCATCCCTTGAAGGATGTTATCCGTTGAAGCTTTAGAGACATCCGTTGAAGCTTAGCTTCTCATCCGTTGAAGGTCTTTAAGTCATCCGTTGATACCACTTCATTTATACAAAATTACAAGGCATGAAATATTTACAATTGGCCTTCCTATCTGCATATCTTCTAGTAGTCAACATGACTCATAGTTTCTCTCAACTTCTAAGAATTACATCTTAAATACAGAGACTGAAATATGCTACAACACTAGACTTATTTCTAAGTAAAGCTACACCATCAACGGATAGCCAAAGTGGTCTTATCCGTTGAGGCTACAGACACTGAATTTCTACTTAAGTGTTTTGTTAAACGTATCATCAAACTAATGCACATATATTCCTAACAACATATACTAGAAATTATCAACAATTGAGTAATGTAATACATCTCAAACTTCGTAAAAAAGTTTAAAGAAATCTCATGCATATATCACAGTTTTGTAAAATATTCACAACACAACAGTTCTTAAAAGGTAGGGTTTGAAAACTTGCCTAGAGTCCAAGACACGTTTCCCCGACTTCATCTTATTCTGGTTTTTTAATCAACAAACATCATAATCTTAATCATTATTCCTACTCTCATCACCAACTTATATTTCTAATAAGTTCAATACTTCATAGATTTCATTATTTGACCGACTCGAAATAATTATCACTGCTTGGTCGAAATGGACGGTCAAAGTGGTCTTCTAGAATTGACTTTACCGAATATTACTATTACGCGGGTTGCACTCTAACATTTTTAATAAATCTTAAAATTAATATTTCAATACGAAACCACCTCGAGGAGCTTCTTGAGTGGTTTTAATATTTATCCTAAAATTTTCATTTGATAAAATGAATTTAATTAGGTGAAAAGATTTTAAAAGTTTGGTCAACTACGGAGTTTTACTATTAAACCACTTTCACTAAAACGTTGATATCTCTCAAACCGTTAACTCAATTGATGCACCATTTTCGCGTGCGCGATCTAGACAATATTTAGGACACATCATTTGAAAATAGTTTTCTGGTAACAGGGGTGAAAATCCCGAAGTGACAGTTTCCTAACAGGGAGTTGTTTTGACATTCGTACTCCGCACAACCTCGGCTCCGACATTTTTATACAATTGAAAAATCAACATTCTTACTTGAATTTTTATGGAAGATAATAAACTCTATTTCTTACTCTCTTTAAATATTTCATGATTTATGAACATTTTTAAGTCGATCCTTTATATTTTTAAAGTTCGTAATTCGTAGCAGTTTTTGTCACGTGAACCACTTTTAGTAAAACGGCCATAACTTTTGATCCGTAAATCGGAATCAAGCGATTCAAGCGCCTAAATGATCCTTATAACATTGTATATCATAACTAATGTTATTTTTCAAGAAACTACAGATTACATTCTAAGGACTTTCTGCAAAACCTTAAAGTTATGTTTTGTTCATTTTAATGAGATTACGTTTACGATCGGAGTTTCGTTTACGCCTTAAATCTTTATACTACCACCGTCAATCAACATATCATCATCAACACACTAACTCCTCTTAAGAACATCATGTTCTTGAGGCAACAACAATCAACCTTAAATCTACTTAGCTAAACATCAAGATTTCAACAATACCACTACCAAAACTAATTTTACAACTACATACTAAAAGAATCTTGAACTTAAATCTTAAATAAGTTTGGGTTAAAGATTTTTATCTTTCTTGAAAGCTTGAGATGTGTTCTTGAGGATGGTGGAGTCTTGGGAGTGCTTGGTATGGTTTTTGGAACCTAAAACCACCATTGAAATCAAGGAACCAAAGAAGAGTTACTATTCATACTATTCATTCTCAACTTTCTTGATTTTATTACACCCCTCAAACCTTGATAAAAAGAGATCAAAGAATTATCTTACCTTAGTTTGGTTGTTAGGAAGCTTGAGAATTAATGGGAGGATTTATCCATGGCTAGAACTTGAAGAATTGAATTTGATTTCTTGGCTTGGAGATGAAGGGCCGAATGGAATGGTTTTGGGAGAGAATAAGTGTTTTTATGCTTGCTTCCTTGGTTGCTTCTAGGAAAGTATGTTGGTTGCTTCTTGGAAATGAGGTTGTGATAGCTTGTGATATCTTATATTGATTGATATCTTCTAGTTGAGGAACCTAGGTTTATTCTTATTGCCAAATCCATGGACAAGAAAACTAGCTAGCCTTGTAGTTTGTAAGCTAATCTACTTAACTTAGCCCTTTAGCTCACTATTTGCTTAGCCTTGGTTGATCATCCTATCCCTAGATCACTATTTGATAAAGTAACCATGGTTACTTTCTTACCATGGTTAGTTAGTGCGTTACGTTTATTTAATCGTTTGCGCGTTCGATCAGTCGCTTTAACGTTTTCAAAATACTTTCTCGTAAATAGTCCGTGACGTAATTCCTTTCGTATTTATTCCTTATATTTTTAATTATAATACTTGGATATAAATCCGTAGGGTTTTAAATTCGTAATTATATTATGATTCCCGTAATCCTCGAGGATTCGTAAATATGGTCATTTTTCAAAGTTCATTTTCTTCGAAAACTAATAGCGTTTACATACACTCATTTGGTACGTATAATCAAGTTATCAATTCCGAAACTCATTTTCTCATGCATAACATAGTGTGGGCTAAAAAGTTTTTCCCCGTCCGTCAGGGTTACTATTCATTAAACGTTTTACAAGGTCTCAAAAATTCAAGTTATTATGTTACTATTCATAAAGGTCTTTTACCGATGTCAAAAATTTGGGTTCTTACAGTCTTCGCCCTTAAAAGGATTCCGTCCCGGAATCAGTTCAGAAACAGGTAGGGATATGCTTCTCGCATGACAACCTCGAGTTCTCACGTTGACCTTGCAGTATTTGATATTTTCATAAAATTTCCAATCACCCATCCTATATATTTCCGGGTACTCGTCTTTGTAGTCTTATACCTCTACACATTACTCGACATATGCTAAGTCTGGCTACGAGTTTATTAGTTCATTTTCAATCTTATGTTTGGTTTTAATGGTTAAATTTCCTAACCTCGATTCGTGGTAGTCATTATAAACTTGGTGACCATTCGACGATGGTGCTAATTTATAAGTCAACTTTCTTAGTCCTTTAATTATTCAACTGGTCCAATAAATCTTGGGTTTAGCACTTCTTTCCCTTTCGAATCTCATCACTCCCTCCTCGGGAGGTACTTTCAACAATACTTGGTCCGCTACTTCGTACTTTCTGTCTTTATAGTCCTGGTCCGCATATCTCTATTGTTCGACATGGGCTGCCACTAGCCGGGTTCTGATAAATTCTAGGAATTCCTTTGGTCTGTTGACTCAACGATGGTCAAAGTATCTTCCGCTTACCAACTCCTTCCCAATCCTAAAGGAGAACGATTCTTTCTTCCGTACATGCTTTATAGCCGTTCCAATGCCCGCACGATAACTCGTTATTATCGGTGATTCGATTAACATCAATTGGTCACTTCATCTCCCTTAAAAATTGATAATATGGACAATTAGCGCATCTTCCAGTGTTTGGAATCATCCTTCAACTTATTCATTTCTCCTACATCGCTCCTACTAGTGCTAGAGTTTCATTCCTTAACGTTTTCCCATTTTGGTGCAACCTCTCCGTCGATTAAGTCATGTAAGAAGTTCTCGTTGCATTTCTACACGCTCGTCTCCTGCTACACGCTTAGCACTAGATTTAACATTTCTTCCCGTAGTAACATAAGGCACATCCTCGTTATGTTGCCATCTTGAAGGAAGCACCATTTCATACGCAATTGATTGACACGTTTTAGGATCATGGAACGTTCAGCTTCCGTCATCGGTCGGACTTCTTGAATCATTCCCTGTATAATATCTATAGTACTACGATACCTTCTGGGTCATACTTGTTATTCTCGCTAGCGCCTTAGACGTATTCACGTTTATTGGTATCTGCTACCAGTGGCCTTTATAGGGCGTGTACGATCTTCCTTGCCTTCTATCAGCTCGGACAATGACATCCTTCATTCTTTCACGCTGTCCTTCGTATTGGATATCAGCGACTATTTTTCGTATGCTAGCATGGTAAGTACATCTACACGAATTATCTGTCAACAATAGGCGATTCCCCAAACCGTTCCAAATAAAAGGTAAGCCGCTAGACGTATCTTCAATGGTCAGGATAGTCCTCTCATTCTACTTGTCGATTTGAGAACTCTAAGTCATTCCTCTCTCGATCCCAATTATCTCTTCCGCGTTCATAACAATTTTGTAGAGTGGACATCTATCATTTGCATAATAAAGTAAGCGGTCTTATTTAATATATCACTCAAAATCCTCAAATAGCACGACGGCTAACTTGGTTCTTGATAATCCTCCTTCAAAATTTATTATAATTAACTCTTACTGTGGCGCCCCAAAACCCGGGGTCAGGAGTCTCGGAAGCTACGCCATCTAAACTCACACAACTCATACTACAATATGTAAATACTCACGCTTCACGACCCCACACTTATCACACACACACTTACAGGTTATATGTTCGCGACGCACATAAGATGAATACGCACAACCAATACTAGATATCATACAATCATCACACACTAAGGTATTAAACAATTAACTAAGAATTCCATAGTAAATCCGTTGCAACCCCATGATCACGATTAGCCCATATTAGCACTTATCGTCATCATGGGTTCATATGAAATCATGATAAACAAACACAAGAAAATAATAACTAAACTAATTATATTAAAACAGAGTACGTCACAAGAGTAATTAAGTTCAAAGCAAGAAAACTAGCATCCAACGTTACAACGAAACAAGAATCACAAGAAAATATGCTTCCTCTTCGTTGCGGTGTGCTAAATCGGTCTTCTTCCTTATCTCCTTGCGTAAAAACACGATCTTCTTTTTTTCCACCCTTGTGAAAACGTCTCAAATCTACTTATATAATAGTCCCATAAACTCAGATTACATAGAAGTGGAAACCAAACAGAAGTAGAAGTCCTGAAATAATATATCTTTTTCCCCGACCCTGCGCGGCCGCTCAGCTATCGGGCGCTCAGCTTGCTGCGCGGCCGCTCAGCAATGCTGAGCGGGCGCTCAGACCTCCACTGGAAAAAAATCTGATTTTGCTCCGTTTTTTCGCCGTAATCTGCCCGTTTCTTTCCTCTCGCAATGGTGAACACATGCCAAGGCTTATTCTTGATGATTCCTCCCCCGAAATGCAACTAATACCCTGAAATGCATAAATACTAGAAAAACGCATCAAATACACAAAATACTTGATTTCAAGACACCAATTTAAGCCATTTTAAGACATTCTAAGTGGTATAAAATGCCACTTATCACACCCCCAAACTTAAATCGATGCTTGTCCTCAAGCGTCACAGACTCAAAAACAAATATAAAACATGCATGAATGCAATCTATATGAAAATGCAGCGATCCGCCTTACTACAATTAACCAACCAAATTGCAACATCTCAACCAATGCAGTTAGAGAACTAAAGATCAATAAACTCATGTAAACGGACATACAACCAGAAACGTGGTGTGTGCAAATGCTTAACAGATATGCTTCGGAACTAGACCAATTATTATGACTCGACTATCCTCAAGGCAATCCCATGATTATACAAAGAATAAAAATTCTAGGCACAAAGTGATATACAACATTACAAGAATTCTGGAGTTTATTACGGAATCATGCTTTTTATTCACAACACAAATGCTTATTTGACCGTGCAATGAGTGAGGTCCACAAAAGACTTATACAATGGTATCCATGTAACGAGCGTTAGGTTAGCGGATCCCAGACTCTAAAAGCCTTAGGTCACTAGGCACAAAGTCCCCTAAGAACTTAATAACTCGAATACCACAGAGCCCACTCTTGATCAATTATGCATAAAATATATTTTTTTTATAACTTCTGAGCAAGTGCGTTTCGCTCCATTTTGCTCAACCCTAGACTACTCGCACCATATACAAGCCGGCTACTAGCCAATTGACGCCTAGCCACAACTAGCAACAAATTCCATTTTTTTTCTCCAATTTTTTTTCTTTTTTCTTTTTCATGCCTTTATCACTAAGAACCTATTATCGAATTCTAAGCATAATAAATAGATTGACCTTGGAAACAACCAAATCATAACAACAATCTAGCCCTTACGCATTCTCTAAGACTTAGTGGAATTACAAGTGTTTCTAGCATGCATATCAACCTACATAACTTCATATCACTTTAATGCTATCACTACACTCGCATCAATATCACAATTCAGTCGATAAATCATTGCAAAAGGGATCATGGTAAATGCATGAGCTACGTGACATGATAAACAATAAAAGCTATATAAAAAAACTATATGGCCTAAATTATGCAACTATATGAACTAAGCTATCATGAATATGCAGCTATATGACACACACACAATATTCCTTAACTACCACCCCCAAAGTTAAAATCTTCACTGTCCTCAGTGAAGGTAGTAGAAAGGAACACAGGGTATACCTACTCGGAGTCATCATCATCATCACCCTCAGTGGGTGGAGTATGAGGCGGAGGGTATGCAGAGTCCTCACCAAAAACTGGCCACTGGATATCAACTCCAAGGCCCCGAAAAGCAGTCCCTAACGCAAGGGTAAGCTCCTGAGCAAATCTGCTCTGTGTTTCGTACATAGCATCCATCCGCCGTGTAAGCCTCCTATATTGGGCATCAACCATCCCAGCACCCTCATGAGCTCTCGAAGAACCAGCCTCATCACGCCCTGGCCTAGCCATAGTAGCACCTCATGCTGAACGCCCTCCTGGAAGACGATAACCCAGCCCATGCTCCTCAGGCTCACCACCGGTCCACTCCTGCATCCCATTCAGCGTCCCAGAATCAATCGGAGCTACCGGCAACTGCAACTGCTCATGAGCCGGCTAGTTCACTCCCACTGCTTGGCATAGCTTCGTAACCGTGGATGCATAAGGGATGTTCATATGCTTCGCTCCCCTCAAAAACTTCAGAATACCTTGGTAGATAAACTCACCAAGGTCCACATAGTATTTCTCATTCAGAATTCCCCACAATAACTGTGCTCTCTCAACTGTGACCTCGTGTGCATGCGAAGAAGGCAAAATATTAGCACAAATAAATGCATTCCATGCACGGGCATACCTGTTCATGGCGATCGCCGGAATGTGACGATACTCATTAGTGCCGGTCCTGAAGGTCCAAACTGTGCCCGGTCGACAGAGAGTCGCACAAATCAAATCCAAGTCAAAATTCTCAGCAGTCTTCTCATTCCAGTTTTCCTCCTCGGGTTTCCTCTCTCGCTGTCCAATCACACGGCGAATCGCCGCAGGGTGATAATCAACTGTCAGCCCCCGGACCACAGAAAACCCATTCTTTTCGGCCTTCGCGTTCGCGTAGAACTCGCGAACAACACTCATCGGCACCGCTTCGGGTGACTCACAAAAAGCTATCCACCCCTTCTTTGCAATCATAGGCAGCAACTCACCGTCCCTCCCCGATGGTAAAAACCCTCTCTCCTTCAGAATCGGCTTCCCCAACAGCCTAGTGTACTCCTCCTCCGCGGCTCTGTCAGTTAACCGAGGCCTTGCAGCAGTACCCCTCGATGAATCAACAGTAGGAACTGTGCTGCTGCTGTCAATAGTGCGTGCTCTCTTGGGTGCCATTGATTCGTGAATAAAAGTGTGTAAGAACTGAGTTTTGGTGCTTGGGAGAGAGTTTAAGTGTAGGAAGTTTGTGGGAGATATGTAGGATAGGTGTATGTATATAGAGGGTGTGGAGTAGGTTAAATTAGATTAGGAGTGGGGTTGAGGGATAAAATCATGGGGTAATGGGAAAAGAATTCGTGGGTTTATGGGCTGTGATGGGTTTTATGTGTTTTTTTTTTCTGAACTGTAAAAAAAATTTCTGGTACTCGACCCCTGAGCGGTCGCTCAGCAAAGCTGAGCGGGCGCTCAGGGGGTCACTGGATTTTTTTTTTCAGCCCCTGTTTTCTGATTTTTTTGTGTTTTTGGATAGGTTATTAACTTCTAAGGGTTCCTGTAACAACAATTCATGGGTTGCCTCCCACGCAACGCTTCATTTTCGTCATTAGCTTGACGTTTCGTACCCTTCTCAAGTAGTCAACAAAATGGCACTAACCACTTCTCGGTTTGCCATTTCCCCATAGTAGTTCTTCAAACGCTGACCGTTAACCTTGAATGCTTGGTCTGGATCATTCTTAAAAATTTCCACCGCTCCATGTGGAAACACAGTTTTTACAATAAAAGGCCCAGACCACCTCGATTTCAACTTCCCTGGAAAAAGTCGGAGCCGAGAGTTGAATAAGAGAACTTGTTGCCCCGGCATAAATAACTTAGGATGTAGCTTCCTGTCGTGCCACCTCTTCACCTTTTCCTTATACATTTTGTTATTCTCGTATGCTTGAAGTCGAAATTCATCAAGTTCATTAAGCTGAAGCATTCTTTTCTTACCAGCTGCATCTAAATCCAGGTTCAACTTTTTCAATGCCCAGTAGGCCTTATGCTCAAGCTCCGCAGGTAGATGACATCCCTTACCGTACACCAACTGAAACGGGGACATACCAAGTGGAGTTTTGTATGCTGTTCTGTAAGCCCGAACAACTTCATCGAGCTTTAAAGACCAATCCTTCCTTGACGGACAAACAACCTTCTCTAGAATGCGTTTTATCTCTCTGTTAGACACTTCTGCTTGACTATTTGTTTGTGGATGATAGGCAGTAGCCACTCGATGATTCACATTATAAAGCTGCATCATAGAAGTGAACTTACGGTTGCAGAAATGCGATCCTTCATCACTTATGATTACCCGAGGTGTTCCAAACCTTGTGAAAATTTGCTTATGAAGAAAATTTAGCACTGCCTTTGCATCATTTGTTGGTAAAGCTTAAACTTCGACCCATTTTGAGACATAATCGACTGCCAGCAAGATGTACTGATTATTGCAAGACGAGACAAAAGGCCCCATGAAATCGATTCTTCAAACATCAAAGACCTCGACTTCAAGCATCACATTTAATGGCATCACATCCTTCCTTGTCAAATTTCCCACTCTTTGGCAACGATCACACCTTAAAACAAACTGATGAGCATCCTTGAACAAAGTAGGCCAAAAAAAACCTGCTTGCAGAATACGAGCTGCCATCTTCTCACCACCATAGTGTCCACCATAAACCGTGGAATGGCAGTCTCGTAATATCCCCTCTGTCTCACAGAATGGGATACATCTCCTGATGATCTGGTCAGCTCCCTGTCTAAACAAATATGGTTCATCCCACATATACCACTTCACCTCATGCAGAAACTTATTCTTTTGAGCGGATGTCAAATTAGGAGGCATTACATTGCTGACGAGATAGTTTACAATATCTGCAAACCATGGTTCTTCCACCTGAACTGCAAACAACTGCTCATCCGGAAAAGATTCATTGATTAACGTCCTATCTTGTGAAGTAGAATCGGGATTCTCCAACCTAGAGAGATGGTCAGCTACTTGATTCTCAGTACCTTTTCTATCCTTGATCTCTAACTCAAATTCCTGAAGTAAAAGCACCCAACGAATGAGTCTCGGCTTCGAATCCTTCTTGGAAACCAGATAGCGAATAGCCGCATGATCAGTGAATACTGTTACTTTCGTACCAAGTAGATAAGATTGAAATTTCTCGAAACCAAAGACTATAGCCAAAAGCTCCTTCTCAGTAGTGGTGTAGTTCAATTGGGCCCCATTTAAAGTCTTACTCGCATAGTAGACCACATGGAAGAGATTTTTCTTGCGCTATCCTAGAACTGCACCTACCGCATAATCACTCGTATCACACATCATCTCAAACGGTTATGTCCAATCTGGTGCTGTAATAACTGGTGCAGTGATCAAACTCTTCTTGAGAGTCTCGAATGCTGCCAAACATTCATCATCAAATCTGAAAAGCACATCTTTCTCAAGCAAATTGCACAACGACTTAGATATCTTTGAAAAGTCCTTGATGAATCGCCGATAAAAACCCGCATGACCAAGAAAACTACGGATTCCTTTCACAGAATTAGGTGGTGGAAGATTTTCAATGACTCCCACCTTGGCCTTGTCCACCTCCAGACCCTTGCTAGAGACCTTATGCCCAAGAATAATGCCTTCACGTACCATAAAATGACATTTCTCCCAATTGAGCACCAAATTAGTTTCCACACATCTTTTGAGTACGGCGCGCAGATTATTCAAACATTCATCATAAGAATGTCCAAAGACGGAGAAGTCATCCATGAACACTTCGACATTATTTCCAATCATGTCAGAGAATATAGCCATTATACATCTCTGAAAAGTGGCCGGGGCGCCACATAACCCAAACGAAACTCCGCGAAAAGCAAACGTGCCAAATGGACAAGTGAAGGTAGTCTTTTCCTAATCCTCTAGTGCAATACAAATCTGATTATACCCTGAATAACCATCCAGAAGACAAAAATACTCATGCCCCGCCAACCTGTCAAGCATCTGATCAATAAACGGAAGAGGGAAGTGATCCTTCCTTGTGGCTTTGTTCAATTTTCTATAATCCATGCATACTCTCCATCCTGTAACTGTTCGAGTGGGGATGAGCTCATTCTTTTCATTTGCGACCACAGTGATACCTCCTTTCTTAGGTACACATTATACAGGGCTCACCCACGAGCTGTCAGAAATAGGATAAATGATACCTGCATCCAGCCATTTCAGAATTTCTTTCTTCACCACCTCCTTCATGATGGGATTCAGTCTTCGCTGCTGTTCCACAGTCAGCTTACTACCGTCCTCTAGCAGAATTTTATGCATACAATATGAAGGACTTATCCCCTTGATGTCTGCTATGGTCCATATAGCCGATTTGAATTCTCTCAAAATCCTTAAGATCTTGTCTTCCTCACTACCTGAAAGGTCAGATGAAATAATAACAGGTAACGTAGATGAATCACCTAAAAAAGCATACCTCAAGTGTTCAGGTAATGGCTTGAGCTCCAAGGTAGGTGCTTCAGCTATTGATGGTTTGAGCTTTCCTTCAACATTCTTGAGGTCAGAAGTACCAAGAGATTCAAACGGCATGTCCAGCTTTCACTTCCAGGGAAAAACGTTCAGATATTGTAATTGCTCATTGCCATCTTCATCATCGCTGTCAAACTCCCCCACTAAGGCCTTTTCCAATGCATCAGACATTAGCATGCGATCGAGTTCCGAAGTAACCGCAGAATCAATCACATCCACTTTTAAGCACTCCTCATCTTCTGTAGGGAATTTCATTGCCTTGAATACGTTGAAGGTCACATCCTGATCTTGTACCCGCATAGTAAGTTCACCTTTTTGCACATCTATCAAGGTACGGCCAGTAGCCAAGAAAGGCCTTCCCAAGATTATGGGAATCTTCTTATCTTCCTCAAAATCCAGAATAACAAAATCTGCAGGAAAGAAGAGCTTATCCACCTTGACGAGCACATCCTCCACTATGCCCCTTGGGTAAGTAATGGAACGATCAGCCAATTGTAGAGACATGTATATGGGTTTTGGATCAGGCAGCTCCAACTTTTTAAAGATCGATAACGGAATCAGATTAATGCTTGCTCCCAAATCATAAAGGCACTTGTCAAAAGTCAGATTGCCAATGGTGCAAGGAATGGTGAAGCTTCCTGGATCTTTCAGTTTTGGTGGTACCTTTTGCTGCAGAACAGCGCTGCATTCTTCCGTGAGAGCAACGGTCTCAAGGTCGTCCAGTTTCACCTTCCTTGAAAGAATAGTCTTCATAAACTTCGCATAACTAGGCATTTGCTCCAGAGCCTCAGCGAAAGGTATATTGATGTGAAGTTTCTTGAACACCTCTAGAAACTTCCCGAACTGTCTATCCAGCTTTTGTTGCTGCAATCTCTTAGGAAAAGGTGGTGGAGGATAGAGCTGTTTCTCCCCTGTATTAGCCTCAGGCAGAGTGTGTTCAACAGTAGTCTTCCTTGGTTCCGTCGCTTTCTCCTTTTGCTTAGATTCTTCATCACTAATTTTAGCTTCTCCTTCTTTTGCCTTTTCAGCATCAGCAACTTTTCCAGACCTTAAGGTAATAGCCTTGACTTGCTCTTTAGCTTCCTTCCTACCTGGTACTTCCGTGTCACTGGGAAGAGTGCCAGGCTGACGATTGAGCACTGCATTGGCTAATTGACCGATTTGATTTTCCAAGGTCTTGATAGAAACCGCCTGACTCTTGCATAACAGCTTAAGTTCCTCAAAATCAGCACTAGTAGGTACAGCTGTACTTCCCTGTTGAGGATATGATTGCCTTGTAGCATACTGCTGTGGTTGCTGGAATCCAGGTGGGTTAAACTGTTTACTCACTCCTTGCTGATATGGTGGCTGAATAGCATTCTGATTATTCCCCCAGCTGAAATTTGAATGATTTCTGTTGTTAGGATGATAGGTCACTGGCACAGGCTGCTGTTGTCGCTGATAATTATTCACATACTGAACAGATTCGTTGACAAGAGAACACTGATCCGTAGCATGAGAACCTGCACAAAGCTCACAAACCATAGCTATTTGATTAACTCCATATGTAGCCAAAGAATCAACCTTCATTGATAGCGCTTGGAGCTGGGCTGCAATAGCGGTGGCTGCATCAACTTCCAGAATACCTGCTACTTTCCCTGGCGTCATCCTCTGAGTTGGGTTTTGATGCTCATTTGCAACCATAGTCTCTATAAGATTATACGCCTCAGTATAGCTTTTAGCCCATAAGGCGCCTCCAGCTGCTGCATCGAGCATGGGCCGAGATTGGGCCCCCAAACCATTATAGAAACCAGTGATCACCATCCAATCCGGCATTCCATGATGTGGACATTTTCTCAACATTTCCTTGTAGCGCTCCCAAGCCTTGCACATAGATTCTGTAGGTTGCTGCGCAAACTGAGTAAGAGTACTCCTCATAGCAGCAGTCTTTGCCATCGGATAAAACTTCACCAGAAACTTTTGCGCAAGATCTTGCCACGTAGTGATGGACCCAGCTAGTTCTGAATGTAACCAGTCTTTAGCCTTGTCCCTCAGTGAGAATGGGAAAAACCTCAACTTGATAGCCTCATCAGTCACGCCATTCTACTTAAAAGTGCTGCAGATCTCGACAAAATTCCTTATGTGCATGTTGGGGTCTTCAGTTGCCGCTCCTCCAAAAGAAACAGAATTCTGCACCATCTGAATAGTGCCCGACTTGATTTCAAAGGTGTTAGCTTGAATAGCCGGATGAAGGATGCTTGACTGAATGTCATCAATTTTAGGCAGAGAAAAATCCATAAGAGCTGGATCAGCTTGAACAATACGATCTCCCATGTTTACTGGTTCTTTCCGCTCAGTTCCTGAATCCGAATCCTCAAAATCTAACTTCTCCGGAATATCAAGAACTTCGTCTGTCTCTTCAGCTGTATCTAAAGTCCTCTTGCGAGCACGAGAACGAGTTTGCATAAACACTTGCTAAAGTACCTGAAACACAACCAGAAACAATAATTAACTACTACGTCCTAATCACTGAGTCCTAATGACCAATGATGGTAAGTACATAAACTAAATAAATATGCCGAGTCCCCGGCAGCGGCGCCAAAAACTTGTTAGGGCGAAATCACGCACTAATATTCACGCAAGTATACGCGTTCGCAAGTAATATAGAATACTTTCTAGTTCGTTCCCACAGAGACTCAGACTAAATTATTGTCTAATTAAACTCACTCACCAATATATGATTACTTTTCAATGTTAAGACACTAACACTTAAGATTGTTGATTAAATATTAACTACAATTAACTACTTAATTAATCACTTACTTAACACTTCAAATTATCAATAATAAAACACTCATGAGATCACAACTTCATTATTACTTCCTTCAATAGCCATTGTTGTTACCTTAGCATGTGACAGTGATGATATTAATCGAATAACACGAAACTGATAAAAGCCAACTTTCATTGTACTAATACCATTCTACCAAGCATCCACAATTAAGATAGAAGTTGAATAGTCATCAATTATGTTGAGTTCCTATATGTCTACAGAAATTGACAACACAACGATTTAAGCGCAAGTTATTCCTTTTGATTACATAGGGCAAATAAAACTGTTAGAGTTACCCACTAATCATGCACAACGTACATGAACCTATGCTAGCATGGCAAGTTCTAAATCTCGAGATCCACCGTCGCTTCACAAGAGATTAACACCCTATCTTATATGTTCGCGACGCACATAAGACGAATACGCACAACCAATACTAGATATCATACAATCATCACACACTAAGGTATTAAACAATTAACTAAGAATTCCATAGTAAATCCGTTGCAACCCCATGATCACGATTAGCCCATAATAGCACTTATCGTCATTATGGGTTCATATGAAATCATGATAAACAAACACAAGAAAATAATAACTAAACTAATTATATTAAAACAGAGTACGTCATAAGAGAAATTAAGTTCAAAGCAAGAAAACTAGCATCCAACGTTACAACGAAACAAGAATCACAAGAAAATATGCTTCCTCTTCGTTGCGGTGTGCTAAATCGATCTTCTTCCTTATCTCATTTTCTCCTTGCGTAAAAACACGATCTTCTTTTTTTCCACCCTTGTGAAAACGTCTCAAATCTACTTATATAATAGTCCCATAAAACTCAGATTACATAGAAGTGGAAACCAAACAGAAGTAGAAGTCCTGAAATAATATATCTTTTTCCCCGACCCTGCGCGGCCGCTCAGCATAGCTGAGCGGGCGCTCAGCAATGCTGAGCGGGCGCTCAGACCTCCACTGGAAAAAATCTGATTTTGCTCCGTTTCTTCGCCGTAATCTGCCCGTTTCTTTCCTCTCGCAATGGTGAACACATGCCAAGGCTTATTCTTGATGATTCCTCCCCCGAAATGCAACTAATACCCTGAAATGCATAAACACTAGAAAAACGCATCAAATACACAAAATACTTGATTTCAAGACACCAATTTAAGCCATTTTAAGACGTTCTAAGTGGTATAAAATGCCACTTATCAGCATTCGGGCTACGTGTCCCATTTTCGGGCATGCACATACTTCACAAGTTCCTGAGTACACACAGTACCTTCGCCTGCGGTACCTTTGGTAGCCCATCTAGCACACATAGTACCAGAGTCTACCCCTCCATTGTCCTTTCAAAAGAATTCTATCAATCTCGAGAACTCGAACCACATCGAAGTTCCCCAAGCATTTTGCTTGTTGATAGAAATAGTTTATCTCTTTAAAATATAAGTGTATATATATGTATATACATACTTCCGAGAATTTTGGAGGAAGTACTAAGTATGTGAGTTGACCGTTGTCAACATATAATTAATAAGGGGAAAGGTTTCTTCTCGAAATTATATTCAATATAAAAATAAGTCGGGATAATATTCACCGACGATCTAAAATTATTCGAATAATACTTCTAAATCAGAAAGTATATCAGGATCTATGATCTTTAAATCAATAACAATCCTTTAATAAATAATAATTAATTAAATAATAGTCTATAAATAATTAAATGATAATTGATATTAATCATACCTCGAATGAGTTTACTCTCTAAAAGATTTATTTAAATAATGTTCCTCAACTAGTTTGTGTTTACATAATTAATAATCTATAATGATTAATCTGGTTTGAATAAATAAACGTTGAAGTATACTACTCCTATAATAAAGGAATACGTATATAATATTTACTATCCGAATCAATAGAATATAGTTGAGGGAATATGCTCGTTGGGAATTCATTTTAAAAGTTCGAGGTGTTTTAATGTTTCGTAAATGGATGATGAGTCCCTTTAAAATGTACTATTATGGACTTATATCTGCCCTATAATATCTCCGGAATGATTCCCGGGTTTTATCTTAAATCCCGACCGACTCTCGGTCTTATATAATACGTCACGCCTTAAAGCGAAATAACATTTCACGATATATACTTATCGTACAGCATCGCTATATTATGCGAAAATTCAACAACTACGTATCATGGCAAACATGGTATTTAAGCGATGATAGTAAAACAATAATTTCACAACACAACAGTAAAAATGGAGTTGGGTTTGTAAACTTGCATGGGTATCTCAAGGTGGAGGATGCTCTAGGTTCCGCTTGGAAATCTATAACCATAAACATATTTCATTTCGTTAGGTTCCGTCCTAACTTACGGTAACTCGTACTCATGTGCTACTCATTATACACCCTCTCAACTCATATTACCCTTAACATTTCTTTTAAGTCATAATCACTTTATGGTCACTTCATTTTCCTAAGTATCTTGAGTTCATTCTCATTATCGTTGTCGGCTCCGCTTAAAGATTCTTACGTTTCTACTCGCGCGGTCTTGACTCCGACATATTTATAAAATTGAGAAATTATTATTTTCACTTGAAATTTATATGACAGTTCGAAAACTCAATATGTTACTCTCTGTAAAAATTTCATGATTTATGAATACTTTAAGTCTATCCTTTATATTTTCAAAGTTCGTAATTCGTAGCAGTTTTTGTCGCGTAAATCACTTTTACTAAAACGACCATAACTTTTGATCCGTAAATCGGAATCAAGCGCCTAAACGATCCTTATAACATTGTCTATCCTAAATAAAGGTTATTTTTCAAGAATCTACAATTTACAACTTCGGGACCTTCTGCAGAAACTTAAAGTTACGGTTTGTTGGTTTTAACGAAGTTACGTATATGATCGGGGTTTCGTTTACGCCTTAACTATCAACACAACCACCAACAATCATCATATCATCATTAACACACAAACTCATCTCAAGAAAATCATGTTCTTGAGGCAACAACAACCAACCTTAAGTCTACTTAACTTAATCATCAAGATTTCATCAATAACACTTAGTAAGCTAGGTTTACTAACACCCACTAAATGGATCTTAAACATGAAACTTAAATAAAGTTAGACCAAATATTTTTACCTTTCTTGAAAGCTTGAGATGTGTTCTTGAGGATGGTGGAGGCTTGGAAGTGCTTGGTATGATTTTTAGAACCTAAAACCACCATTAAAATCAAGAAACCAAAGAGAGGTTACTATTCACACTATTCACTAGGGAGTTTCTTGAATTTATTCCACCCATCAAACCTTGAAAAAAAGAGATGAAAGATTTTTCTTACCTTAGTTTAGTTGCTAGGAGGCTTGGGAATTAATTGTGTGATTTTATAAGAACTAGAGCTTGGAGTTTTGAATTCCAATTCCCCTTTTTTTCTTCAAAATAGCGGAATGGGAGCTTTCTGAGGGGGGGGGGGTATTTATAGCACTTGGTTGCTTCTCTTGGATGATTTCTAGGTTGCTTCTTGGAAGGTGACTTGATATCTTTGCAACTTGATCTTTATTCTTCCTAGGATAACATTAGGTTTATTCCTTATCTCCAAATCCATGGATATATCTTTGTAGCTTGCTAGCTTACAAGCTAAACTACAAGGTTAGCTCCTTAGCACACTATTTGCTAGCTAGCTTGGTCATCCTAGGGTTAGCTCACTATTTGATGAAGTAACCATGGTTACTTCCTTACCATGGTTTAGTTAGTGCGTTACATTTAATTAATCGTTTACGCGTTCGCTCGGTTACTTATACGTTCTCCGTAATATTTACCCGTAAGTGGTTCGCAATGAAATTCCTTTCATATTTATTCCTTATATTTTTATTTATCCTACTTGAATATAAATCCGTAGGATTTTAATCTCGTAATTATATTGTGATTCCCGTAATCCTCGATAAGTCGTAAATACGGTCGTTTTTCAAAGTTCGTTTTCTTCGAAAACTAATAGCGTTTACATACACTCATTTGGTACGTATATTCGTAATATCAATTCCAAAACTCATTTTCTCATGCACTATATAGTGTGGGCTCGAAAGTTTTTTTCCTTCTGTCAGGGTTACTATTCATTAAACGGTTTACAAGGTCTCAAAAATTCGAGTTATTACACTTACTCCTATTTGGGTCATCTACAAGTCGAAATTGCCAAAATTTTAACCCTCGCCTTTCCGTTATCATTTTCAACCATGTCGAATACTTACTTACCTACTCAATGACATCTTTTTTCATATTCTGTCATGACTGATATCAGTTTACGTTTTTAGGCATCTTTAAGTTTTCTTGTTAAGTAATAAAGCATTCTTTTCATGCGATCCTTCTCATCAGTTATTCTGAGATTTGTCATCCTCAATATATCTTTTCCTACTTAAAGTATCGGCCACCACATTGGCCTTTCCTTGATGATAATAGATTTCTCAATCATGGCCTTTGATCAATTTGACTATAGCCTCTATCTCGTGTTCAGTGTAAAAAAATTCCAAAATTTTCTCATAAGTAAACTCCTTGTCCCTTTCAGTCCGAACCTTATCGCAATTATTCTAGATTATTATTAGAAAGCCTTATGTCACGGTCCTTAAGCTGCGTAGACATATCATTAGACTTCACGCAGCATCCTATTCTTATCGTCGAGTAATTCTAGCACGGGATTGCTACTAACCTTGCCTTCAATTCTTGAAAATCTTATTCCTCAAATTCATACATACTTGGTTTTTCCTGAATTTATTAGCACTTTTCCCGATAAAGTTTCATAGAAGTGTACCTCACTAATCACGTCGTATCCCTATTTTCATTCTTCTATAACCATATTAAAGATAGTTATGATAATAACTAAACATGGTATTCTTCTTTTTAAAACAACTTACTCCTCACGATGCTCCGATTGCACCATCATAGCGCTGAGCTTTCAGTCTCATATTACAACAATCGGTTCTCAACTATACCTCTCTTTGTTGGGAAGGCAATTAGCCTTGGAAAAATGATTTTCACGATATTGATGAAATTTAGACAGTCTTAACAAGGTTTCAAAATCTAACATCTGAACAAATAATGAGCTCTGAATAAAAGAGTCGCAACACTCAGAAGATTTATAACTTGGAAGGAGAATATAACAAGGATTATCCTTCCATGTCCTTAGAATTCTATATTATGATATTATGGAGAATATCCATTGAAAGCAATGATTGATGAATAATAACATCATACGAATGATACTTGTAAGATTTTTCCATTGAAAGAATACTTTTCTTCTCGAATAATGAAAGAAATATCGAATGACATCCTCAACCAAAGGTTAACCATTGAGGTCTGCAAGAGGTGCTATTTTGAAAGAAGGAATTTTACCCAATGATTAATAAATAAGGAAGTCTATTGTTCTTCAATCACTTTGTAATTTTAATTGGATATTCATTATACAAACGAAAGAATAAAATATTTCATGAACAAAATATTTCATAAAACTGAATATGAATTCTCGTTTGAGTGGGCGACCTAGTTAGGTCTAAATTAAATCATTCTTTGAAAGTTTCACCAACAATTAAATCTGGCATATATAATGCACTATGGAATAATCAAAATTTTATTTGAAGTGGAACTTAGCAAAATAATAACTAGTCCATATCAGGCAATATTCTCAACCGGCTAAGAAAATGGCCAGCACAATTGGTTTGGCCCATAGCAACTAGCTAGGATGATTAGCTAGGCTTTCGTCGTATTAATTAAAATTTTGACTAGTTAGGACAATTAACTAGCCATTCATGAGAACATATGCAACTAGGCATATTTGAGTTTGTTTGTAAAAAATCTCAACATCGTAACCACTAAAGAAATTGTGGCTACCTGGATGACGATTTTGAAATCAAGAGTTTTTTTTAATATGGGTCGAGAAAGACAATTATAACTCTGAATCAAGTGGTCTTGGCATCGGAACAATCGATAACCTCTTATCAAATATTTCTTTCCAAATAAAGGGTACACTCATAGGTGCCCTAGTTCACATACTTTATCAGATCTTTAAATAGAATTGAATCAGAATACCAATATCAAATTGATACCCTTACAATGATTTCAAAGTTCAATATATAATTTCATCCCGATTAGAGGAAAAGATTCCTGAGGAATATATGGATATTAGATCATCCATGTTTTTAACAATTTGTTAGATATTTACAATCTCGACTGAGAAGAGTAAGTATGAAAGAAGAATCAAATGAAGATACTCATTATGAATATTCATCGATGAATTGAGGGAAAATTTAATTTATAAAAAAAATCTATTGGATAATTGAAATGAAGTATAAATATCTCTGAGTTGAACAAGAAGATCATAATCTATGAATGAAAGTTCATGGATTAACTAAAAGAATTGAACAAGTCCTGATGCAGAGAAAGACTATTCAAGATGGTCACATCAGAAGTTCAAAGTAGGGAACAAAAAGGATTGCCTGATATAACTTATCCAGGCAATACGAATGATCAACAATTTGGAGGGAGTAACATGGCAGTGAGCAGGTGCCAAAATATTTCACTGATTATCCTAACTCTTGTCATTATCCATCTGAGGATGATCCCACCTCTTCTTCTTCATAATTCCATATTTCAAATAGTTTCTCTTTCAACATTATTTTAAAATCGCTTACTAACTTGACTTTCACACGTATATCTATCATTCCGGTGTTTTACCTCGAAGACATTACTCAGAAATATTCCAAAAACATCTGTTAAGCCGATAGTTTCCTGCTACACGAATCTGTTACTAATTATAAGTGGCCAGTTCCCCCTGGGAACATATCAAAGAGATCTCTTAGGGATCTCAATGCAGTCCATAAGTTCAGTGGCATGTGTGTGTAATTGAACATACGTTACCGAATATATTAGAGGTCTACGGGTATATATACGTAGCCTCTGACATCATATCTACCGAAGAATTCCGCTCTAGACTCACCGGTCTATCCCTTTTTAAAAAGTTCTAAGATCGCACCATCGGTCGTTAGAATCTTACGCCATTTAATTATAGACATGCCATCGATTCTCGATGCTCTTAATTTTTAATCTAAACCATCATATCCTTACATGTTAAGCGCATTAATAATATCATGTAGTGTAGTCGTCTTATGATGACATTCTTATATTACATTCAAATATTCCGTAATAGAATTAGAATCCTCAAGGGTATATTGGACACTATCTCTGGTCAGTTTGTGATTAATACGGCATTCCCATCCTCATTGGTAAAATGACACCTTCAACTAGTTTGGGTCAATAACCTCAACTGTATAATAATAGTTATACTTTATGGTTCTTATGTGATGCCCCTTCATGGGAAACCTATAAAGAACTACAAGTAACCATACTCGTGTTATGAACATATGGTGTTGGTAATGTCGTCTTTACTCCAAATGCCTTGGAGACTCAACTCCGAGTTCTACATCCACATCATTTCCAAATCATATATGATTCTAAATTTTTTTTCTCATCATTCTGATAATCTCCAGCGGTCTCATTAGTTATACCTTAATACCTCAAATATACACTTATCCTAACCTACACATTGAGGCTACATCCGGTAGTCCAATGATGAACTCTATATGAGTTTTTACGAAATCTCGCATCTAGACAGACTTCCAACACTCTCACTTCTGAGTACTATAACTTAATGCTCTGATACCATTACTGTAACGCACCCAAATCCGGGGTCAGGAATCTAGGTTGTTACGCAATCCTTCAATCATGTGTAACCTGCATTAACTCAATAATCCAATAATTCCATATCAAAGACCCCCAATCTCACACACTCACAAGTTATAGCCTTAGAACCGACGTACAACAAGTATCATCTGTTATTAGACCTCAAATGTACTTTACATGATCTCAAACAATTATTCATAACCTCAACATGAAGTTACAATAATTACGACTGATATCTTATACCTATCTGATACTTTGGCACACCTGAGACAAAGCTGCCAGGGATTCTCCCCATGACTGTGAGCGACTAAGTCCCACACCGGCATACTGGTTATCTGTTGTGTTGTGTCATTTAAAAGAAAGCAAGAGTGAGCTATAATGCCCAACATAATAATGTACAGTATGAAAATGACTGTATGATAAACTCTCGTAAAACATCATATATGATAATTACGTTTTATTCAAAAATAGTTTTCCTTGGTGACACACACCTTCTCATAAAAAATATTCTTTAGTGGATTTTATTATCATGCGAATACCTTAATGGTAAACCCAGCACCTAGGCTTGGGTTACGGTATTGCATCACAATTCCAATTGGAAGAATTGGACACTCGTTGGAGCCACCGCATACGATGATCAGTCGTACTACGATAAAAGTAACATTTTCTATTAGTAGAAGGACGACACCTTCGTATCCCGGTTATCACCCTTTCCGCGTACAGGCTATGTGTCCTCATTTCGGGTATACACACACTTCGCAGGTCCTTAGGTACATATTATATCGTCTCCTACGGTACCAGTAGTCTATCCAATACATGAAGTACTTGGATCCTACCCCTCCCTTGTCCTTTAGGAAATCCTCTCATATCTCGAGAACTCAAACCACATCGAAGTTTCCCTAAGCATTTTGCTTGTTGATAGGCATAGATTTACTTCATATATATATATATATATATATATATATATATATATATATACTTCCGAAAGTTTTCGGAGGAAGTACTAAGGATGTGAGTTGACCGTTGTCAACAGATAATTAAATAAGGGGGAGTTTCTTTTGAAACTATATTCAAAATATTTAAAATAAGTCGAGATAATATTCTCCGATGTTCTGAAATTATCCGAATGATTTTTCCAAAAATCAGAAAGTATTTTAAATCAGGATCAATGATTTTTAAATCATAAATAAACCCTTTAATGAATAATAAATAATTAAATGATAATCGATAAATAATTTAACCTCGAAGAGTTAACCTTTAAAAGAATAAAATAGTATTTCCCAACTAATTTATGTTTAATAAATTAATAAACTTTAATATTTAATCAAGATTGAAGTAAATATTTACTGGAGAATACTTCTCCCTAATAATTGAATAGTAAGTAAATATTTCTTGTCAAAATGATAAAGTATAAATGAGGGAATAAGATCTTTGGAAATCGTTTTAATAAAAGTTCGAGGTGTTTAATATTTCGTAAGTGAACGTTGATTCCCTTGGAATAAAATAATTACGGATTTGTAATCGTCCAAAACATATCCGGGATGATTTCCGGGTTTATATTTTATAAAACAAAACTGACCGACACTTGGTCTTATGACTTATACATCATGCTCTACTGTAGCGATAATATTCTTAATAAAAACACCTCCGTAATACTTCCGGGTTTTCATAAGCTTACACCGACCGACTCTCGGTCTAAACATAACATTTCGAATTCAGTTATGAACATATACTATAAATTATCAACAATTAAGTAATGTAATACATCTCAAACTTCGTAAAATAGTTTAAAGAAATCTCATGCATATATAACATTTTTGTAAAATATTCACAACACAACAGTTCTTAAAAGGTAGGGTTTGAAAACTTTCCTGGAGTCCAAGACACGTTTCCCCGACTTCCTCTTATTCCGGGTTTTCTAATCAACAAATATTATAATCTTAATCAGTATTCCTACTCTCATCACCAACTTATATTTCTAATAAGTTCAATACTTCATAGCTTTCATTATTTGACCGACTCGAAATAAGTATCACTGCTTGGTCGAAACGGACGGTCAGTGGTCTTCTAGAATTGACTTTACTGAATATTACTATTACGCGGCTTGCACTCTAACATTTTTAATAAATCTTAAAATTAATATTTCAATACAAAACCACCTCGAGGAGCTTCTTGAGTGGTTGTAATATTTATCCTAAAAGTTTCATTTGATAAAATGAATTTAATTAGGTGAAAAGCATTTCAAAAGTTCGGTCAACTACGGCGTTTTACTATTCAAACCGCTTTCACTAAAACATTGATATCTCTCAAACCGTTAACTCAATTGATGCACCGTTTTCGCATGCACGATCTAGAAAAAATGTAGGACACATCATTTGAAAATAGTTTTCTGGTAACAGGGGTGAAAATCCCGAAGTGACAGTTTCCTAGCAGGGGGTTGTTTTGACATTAGTACTCCGCACGACCTCGGCTCCAACATTTATATAAAATTGAAATATCAACATTCTTACTTGAAATTTTATGGCAGCTAATAAACTCTATTTCTTACTCTCTGTAAATATTTCATGATTTATGAATATTTTTAAGTAGATTCTTTATATTTTCAAAGTTCGTAATCCGTAGCAGTTTTTGTCGCGTGAACCACTTTTAGTAAAACGGCCATAACTTTTGATCCGTAAATCGGAATCAAGCGATTCAAGCGCCTAAACGACCCTTATAACATTTTCTATCATAATTAATGGTTATTTTTCAAGAAACTACAGTTTACATCCTCAGGACTTTCTGCAGAATCTTAAAGTTATGTTTTGTTCATTTTAACGAGATTACGTTTACGATCGGAGTTTCGTTTACACCTTAAATCTTTATACTACCACCAACAATCAACATATCATCATCAACACACTAAATCCTCTCAAGAACATCATGTTCTTGAGGCAACAACAATCAACCTTAAATCTACTTAGCTAAATATCAAGATTTCAACAATATCACTACCAAAACTAGGTTTACAACTACATACTAAAAGGATCTTGAACTTAAATCTTAAATAAGTTTGGGTCAAAGATTTTTTACCTTTTTTGAAAGCTTGAGATGTGTGTGTTTGGTATGGTTTTTGGAACCTAAAACCACCATTGAAATCAAGGAACCAAAGAAGAGTTACTATTCATACTATTCATTCTCAATTTTCTTGATTTTATTACACCCCTCAAACCTTGATAAAAAGAGATCAAAGAATTATCTTACCTTAGTTTGGTTGTTAGGAATCTTGAGAATTAATGGGAGGATTTATCCATGGCTAGAACTTGAAGAATTGAATTTGATTTCTTGGCTTGGAGATGAAGGGCCGAATGGAATGGTTTTGGGAGAGAAAAAGTGTTTTTACTTGCTTCCTTGGTTGCTTCTAGGAACGTAGTTGGTTGCTTCTTGGAAATGAGGTTGTGATAGCTTGTGATATCTTATATTGATTGATATCTTCTAGGTTAGGATCTTAGGTTTATTCTTGTTGCCAAATCCATGGACAAGAAAACTAGCTAGCCTTGTAGTTTGTAAGCTAATCTACTTAACTTAGCCCTTTAGCTCACTATTTGCTTAGACTTGGTTGATCATCCTATCCCTAGCTCACTATTTAATAAAGTAATACTTTCTTACCATGGTTAGTTAGTGCGTTACGTTTATTTAATCGTTTGCGCGTTCGCTCGGTCGCTTAAACGTTTTCAAAATACTTTCTCGTAAATGGTTCGCAACGTAATTCCTTTCGTATTTATTCCTTATGTTTTGAATTATCATACTTGGATATAAATCCGTAGGGTTTTAAATTTGTAATTATATTATGATTCCCGTAATCCTCGAGGATTCGTAAACATGGTTGTTGTTCAAAGTTCGTTTTCTTCGAAAACTAATAGCGTTTACATACACTCATTTGGTACGTATAATCAAGTTATCAATTCCGAAACTCATTTTCTCATACACAACATAGTGTGGGCTAAAAAAAATTTCCCCTTCCGTCAGGGTTACTATTCATTAAACATTTTACAAGGTCTCCAAAATTCAAGTTATTATATTAGTATTCATAAAGGTCTTTTACCGATGTCAAAAATTTGGGTTCTTACACTAGTAGTCTTTGGTTTTGAGTCATGTTGCTCCCCTCAACATATGCTTCAGTGTTAGAAGAATTTCCACAATTATGTGGAACCTCAGAGCTTTGAGTGATATTAGGATTTACTGTATCAGGGTCAGGACTTAAAAGTTTAGCATGAGGTACTTCATTTCCAAATCTCAATTTGTCATGGTCATCTGCATCTTCTAGACCTGCTATTTTCTTGTCATCAAAAGCTACATGTATAGATTCCATGATTGTTCTTGTTCTCAGATTGTAAACTCTGAAGGCTTTTGTGGACAATGGATATTCCACAAAAATTCCTTCATCAGCTTTCAGATCAAACTTGGTCAGCTGCTCCGGATGAGTTTTGAGAACAAAGCACTTATAACCAAAAATATGAAAATACTTCAAATTTATCTTCTTTCCCTGCACCATCTCAAGTGGTGTTTTTCCATGCCTATTGATCAAGGTTGCATTTTTGTGTAAAGCAAGCAGCTTGAAAAACCTCAGCCCATAAGTAGGTAGGAAATATTGCTTCTTATAGCATGGTTCTTGAAGCTTCTATAAGAGTTCTATTCTTTCTTTCAACAACTCCATTTTGTTGTGAAGTTCTAGGAGCAGAAAACTCTTGTTTTATCCAATGATTTTGCAGAACTCTTCCATAGAGCTATTCTTGAATTCAGTTCCTTTATCACTTGTGATGATCTTCACTTTGTATGTTGATCCTTTTTCAAGCTCCCTCACATGATCAAGAAGAATGGATGGAGATTCATCCTTGGTGTGCAGAAAATACACCCATGTGTATCTTGTATATTCATCAACAATTACGAGTGCATACCTCTTCTTAGAAACTGACATAACATTCACTGGAACATGATCAATATGAAGTAGATGATATGATTCAAGAATGGAGGATTCAGTTTTACTTTTGAAAGATGTTTTCCTTTGCTTGGCTTTCTGGCATGAGTCACACAAGCCATCAGGAGTAAACACTGCATTGGGAAATCCTCTCACAAGATCTTTCCTCACAAGTTCATTAATATTGTTGAAGTTGAGGTGAGAAAGTCTTTTATGCATGTTCCAGCTGTCTTCCACAGATGCTCTACTCAGTAGACAAACTTCTGAATCATCAATACTTGTGGAGACCCTGGCTTCATATAAACTTCCATGTCTTACACCAGTCATTACAATCTTGCCATCAGACTTATTGATAATTTCACAATGATCCTCATAAAAATTGATATGGTAACCTTTATCACATATTTAACTCACACTGATCAGATTATGCTTAAGTCATGCAACTAGAGCTACATTTTCAATGATGACATTTCCAATTTTGATTTTTTCATATCCCAATATTTTTCCTAAGTTTCCATCTCCATAAGAAACACTTGGGCCAGCCTTCTCCTCAAATTCTCATAGCAGGGTTTTATAACCAGTCATGTGTCCTGAGCATCCACTGTCCAAGACTATAGTATTCCTCCTATTACCCCTGCAATCAGTAATTTGAATCAGTTAGTGTTTTTAAGGACCCAGACTTGCTTGGATCCTTTGGCCTCTTTAAGTTTGTTAACATATGCAGGCCTCTTTAAGTTTGTTAACATATCCAGGCCTCTTTAAGTTTGTTAACATATGCAGCAGGAGATTTTTTATCTCATTTCATGTTAACATTCTTACTATCAGTATTTATACATGCAGAACCATATTTTGCTTTAACTAAAGAGGGTTTCAGTTTATAATAATCATAATATAAATTGTGATACTCTTTACATGTATAAATAGAGTGCCAAACACTACCACAATGAAAACAAGGTGTTAGGTCCCAATTTGTTTGTAGAAGGGGGGGTTGAATACAAACAGTACCAAATAATCGAATAAATGCGGAATAAAAAATGTGAAACAAAATTCAAGTTAAATAAAAAATATTATTAAACTTGAAAGGTGTTACAACAACTGTATCGATTACAAGGTATTAATCTCAAATCAATTATCACAAATCTAGAATAAATTCGACATGAACTTTTTCTATTTTTGCAATAATTAGAATCAAATGCTAAACGCGATTTGAGATTAAGTTCTAGGAATTTTGATCCGCTAGATTGTTACACAAGAACAAGATAAAGATTTCTAGTTGATTGGATTTAACTTTGCAATCTAGAAATTGATCTTTGAATTTCAGCAGAGAACAATGAAATATTTCTTAGGCGGCTGCTGTGTTCTTGTATTTTTTTCAGTTAGTGAATGTCTTCTGCTTCTTTTTCTTTTTTGTATGCAATCCAAAGAAATTACTTGAACTGCAATGACAATCGGTAGGACAATCTCTTTGGCTCAGCAAGACTTTTAGTAGGACTTTCAATTGTACTAACAAGACAATCTGATTGAACTACAATGACTATCGGTATGACAATCAGTTGAACTAGCAAGACAATCTCCTTCCTAGTGTAACTTTCGGTATGACAATTGAAATGACTTGGCATGACAATCGGTATGACAATCCAGATTGTCATGCTAGTTCATTTTCAATTGTCTTGCTGATTTAAGAATGTTTTTAAACCAATTAAACTTCTGAAAATTCCTAAAATTAATTCAGAATTAATTAATCAATTAATTCAATTAATAAATAAATTATTCTTCGCAGATATAATTTATTTTCTTAATTAAATTAGATGACTTAATTAATTAATAGAGAATTAATTCTAGTCTTGAGCAGCAACCATTCTTCTGCAAATCTTCTGAAAATCACTGAAAATTATGAATCAATTCCACCACTTCAACGTTGATACTCAATGTACTGTCTGGTTCATGAGTGACTAACTTCCATGACGTTTCTTCATGTCTTGACTTTGATACTCTGATTTTCTTCAGATTAAATCCTTATAATAAATGATACCCTGACGAGATCTCTGTCACTTGATTAAATCCACGATCTTGATTTATATCACTGAGGCATGATCAAATTCTTGAACTTCTTCCAGTGAATTAACTCCTCAAGTCTGTAGATGAACCTTGTTTCTGAATCCTTTGACAGATATTACTTTGCGAGATCTCTCTGACGGTCGATCCACTATTTACTTATTACATTCTTATTTGAGTTGAGTTGAATCCTCGAATATACAAATAGGCCTATGACATATGACTTACAATCTCCCCCTATTTGTTTGTTAGACAATAACACACAAATACCTAGAGGATAACTCAACTAACAAATAAGAAAAAGATATAAACAGAAATGCAAAGTAAATAGTAGAAAAGTTCTGGACTAGATTTAACATTTTCCAGATTCCAAGTAGATGTTCCTCTAGACTGAACATATCTTCAAGTAGTTCCATCTTCATTTGTACAACCACATTTCCTGTTGAGAAGCCCATATCTCTTGCTTCTCCCCCTATGAGAATCAACTGATTAAAGAAGATCACCTTCATTTTACCACCTCTCCCGTACAATAGGATCCGCAGATAAAAACCAATGGTACTCCCCTAACAGCTTCTTCCCTTACTAGGAAATCACCTTTTGTTTACCACCTCTCCCGTACAATAGGATCCGTAGTTACAAACAACAATGGTGTGGTGTAGTGTACATTTTTAGGATCTTTTTCTTCCTCCCTGCTATTTCTCCCCCTTAGTTGAGGAATCCTCCAAACTATTACTTAAGCTTTTATCTCCCCCTTAAAGAAGGAATGTATGCCATCGTCTGAAGGAGTTCTCATATTTCACTTGGTTGGAAAAGAAATAACAAGTAGTTTTTCTTTCTTCCTCACTGTGAGTGTGTGATTGTGTTTTAGTGTACCTCACATGTGTTTCACTCTTCTCTCCACTCGTGTTTACACTCATTCTCACAAGTGTATCACTCTTCTCTCATAGCTCCATACTCCAGCTGTACCTGCAAGGAAAATCACCTTAGCCATCCTTAAGGAGGTCACAGGTGGTGCAATGGGAGTTCACAAATCCCCATCCTTGTTAAACTCGTCAGATGAATCTGAGTCATAATTTACAAGTTACTAGTTTCCCTTTTAGGGTTCCAGATTTGAATTCTGGGAAGGTAAACAATGATCCAACGATTTTAGCATAAAGATCAAAGTTCCCTTCTAATGTCTGTGAAGACATTTCCTTGTGACTCATCAGGTAATATCTGAATCATTGTCAACAAGTTGCCGATCTGCACCTATGTCAGATCCACTATCCGCAGATGCATCCAGGGGATTTAAGCCTGGGGAGGTAGACACTGACCACTGACATATGGCTTTTGGATCAGTATCCTCTCCTAACACCTGTAAAGGCAATTGGTCCATTAACGAACCTTGAACAATCGAATCTGACCTTAAAATGGTCGAAACTCTTGTTTCCGTCAACTCATCCTTTGAGTGTGTAACCTCTCCTTGTGCATCAAGAATTGATTATGTTTGAAGTGGTGACACTACATCGGATACCTTGGCCGACAGGAAAAATTCAATAGACGCACCCTGTTGAGAGAATGAATCTAGTAACTGTTTTTGTGCCTTTTCAGCCATTACATCTTTTTGAGAAGATGTATGGGGGCTAGCAGTTGTCTCGGTTTAAATACTACTCATCTATGTAGGAGACAGAGCTACTGGGTTGACTACAGAACCTTCCTTCTGTGGTGCACTAAGGCACTATCTCCCTCACGCTCATTCATACTACATTTAGTGGTAAGAGACTGTTGGTTGGTTCTGTTTTTGTGTTTATCTTTACAGTCTGGGATAGACGTTGTGGGTTTTCAACCTCATGACTGTCAATGAAAGAAAGTCATTGGAGACTGAACCTGTAACACAGAATATATGGTAATAGAGAGAAAATGATTTACAATAGTGATTTCAAAAGATTTTACATGAAATAAGAAATCACTAATGTAGAAAGAAGTTTGATTTTGTTTTTCAATATGAATGAGTTTTTGATAAAACATTGATCACTTAGGGTAAAGTCTAAGTAATTCTCATTCATGTCAAAAGCTTACAAATATCTGCAACATAATGTTAACAACATATCATTGACCGATACTTGTCAAGTACTTTAGATACTAATTGTTATGTTGCATAAACAATATACCACTGCACATATAAAACAATATGATTGTGCCTAGTGATAAGAGAGTTATAAATATGACGACTCTACTTATTCATATAAAATTGTAACTGCAGTTAGAGTGCCATACCATGTCCTTGACGATTGCTTGAGCAGTATACTAGTTCATACCAACCTGAAGTGAGATTGTGAAGAAGAGATTGCATAGTCCAATAGATCTGCAGCTGCAAAGTCCATGAACTGTGGTGCACTGACTTCCTCTTTTAACTCACCAACCAGGAGTACACTTGTACACATCTTACTAGAGTACAATTCCAAGTGTAATGTGCAGCAAGTGCCTGATATGTCGTAATATTCTCAAGTCTCGTCACTGGTGCTATATGTTAGATACTGCTTCCTGATAATAACCTAGCACAATATACAAAATTTTAATGATAACATTCCCAGCTTGCAAACAGCCATATCCCTCAGATAAACCTTTGCTGTTATCTCCAAAGGTAACCAGGGGGCCAGCTTTCTCAATCCACATTTGATAGCAGGGCTCTATCTCCGGTCATATGTCTTGATGATCCACTGTCAAGAATCCACACTACCGGTTACACCTGTTTAATGCCCTGCACTACAAATGGATTAGACCTTCTTCGGAACCCAAACTTGGTTGGGCCCGGCATACTTGTAGAACTGTCCTTTGTCAGGCAAAACAACATTTTTAATTTTAATTGTCTCAACTTTCTCAATGACTGAACATTTGACCTTGTAAACAGCCTTAACAAATTTCTGTTTAAGCTTAGGCACAAATGTCTCCTTTCTAGCCTTAAAAGGACTGGCAGTCTTAGACCTATCCTGCTTCTTGTTATTCACATGCTGACGAGGAGTAGTCTTATCATTAGACACATGCTTACCATTAAAATAAGCATACATCATATTAAAAGCACAAGACATACAATTAGCAACACCACATGCTTTATGAGAGTGATTAACAGCAGGTAATTTATGCATGGTAGACATGGCATTATTGTTATCCAACTCATGTGTGTCTGAGTTAGTCTCAGTTGCTTTCACAACTTTGACTGGAACTTTCGACTCACTTGACTTGGAAACAATCTTCTCATAAGCATGATCCTCAGCACGTATTTCTTCTTGAATAACAGAAGAGGTCGCATCAAATGGTTCAGCAATTGATGCTTTATAGAGGGGTTCATCAACACCTTTAAGCACATGTGGTACTTCCCTCCCTTTAGCACAGACATGAGGAGGGGAGTTTATGCCTAATTCTCCAATAGCAGCATTGTAATCATATCCTATTCCAGATGTTTGATTAACAGCTTGCTTACTGTAGAACTCTTTAGCCTTCGAACAAGAATTGAAGTAGGCTCTAACCTTAGTCTCAAGACCGGTGATCTTGTCTTTGAGAATAGTTTCGAGTTTTCTATAACAGTCAACTCTATTCTCTAGAAAAGATACCTGTTCTTTTAATTTGTCTTGATTAATATGCACAAGTCTTAATTCATTGACCTCTTTCTCAAGGTCTGTGATCTTTAAACTTAACAGTTCATTATCACGACGTGCACAATCTAAGTTACCTCTTAGATGATAAACCATTTCAGCATCAGAAAGTTTTACCTCTATTCTTGACGATGAAGCTTTTCCATCAATAGCCATAAGAGCAAGATTTCCTTCATCTTCATCTTCACTGTCAGTATCATCCCAGCTTCTTCCCTTTGCCAGATAAGCCCTTTCAGAGTTCTTTCTTACTTGCTTTGACTTCCTACATTCTGTGGCAAAGTGTCCCAACTCATTGCAGTTATAGCATCTAATGGTGCTTCGATCAACCATCCCTGTTTTGTACCCACCACTGCTGGTGTTAGAGGATGAAGATCCACCTTTCTGGAATTTGTTGTAGTTGGACTTGTACTTAAGCTTGGGATTCCTCCTGAATCTGACATGGGAGAATCTCTTGACAATTTGGGCCATTGATTCATCTTCCAATTGCTCCAGCTCTTCCAAGGAATAAAAATCATCACTTGATTGATTTGTAGTAGGAGGATCATATTCTGCTACTAACTCATTTTCCTCACCTTTGGAAAACTGTACCATTCTTTCTAACTGTTGAGATTGTTGTTGTTGTTGACCTTCAGCTACAAGTGCAGTAGATGTGCTGACCATTCTATCCTTCCCGTAGACTTCCTTCTGTTGAATCTGCTCCAACTCATAGGTTTTTAACACTCCATAGAGCCTGTCCAAAGAAATCTCACTCAGATCTCTAGCTTCTCTAATGGCAGTGATTCTATGTTCAAGATGAGCTGGCAGTGTTAAAAGGAACTTTTTGTTGACCTCCCTGATTGAATAATACTTTCCATTGATGTTCAGGTTGTTGATCAACGCATTGTACCTCTCAAACACTTCAGTAATTCCTTCTCCTGGATTTGATTTGAAATGTTCATATTCAGAGGTTAGGATTTCCAACTTGTTCTCCCTAACTTCCTCTGTGCCTTCATTAATCACCTCAATAGTTTCCCACATGTGTTTGGAATTTTTACAGTTCATCACATGTCTGTTCATCAAGGGATCAAGGGAATCAATTAATATTAATTGAAGGCTGGCATCCAAGGAGGCTTCTTCCTTCTCAGCAGGAGTAAAATCTTCAGGCTCTTTTGGATAGGTTCTAGCTTCAGTAGTCACCACACCATCTATTATTACCTCCGGTTCAATAACCATCGGAGTTTTTATACCCTTCTTTAACAAGTTTGAATATTTGGGATTTGCAACTTGTAAAAATAATAGCATCTTCTTCTTCCACATGATATAATTCTCTTTATCAAATTGTGGAATTTTAACGGTTCCAACTTTATGTGAAGTCATTATGAATTTTTGAATAAATAAAAATTCAAGGAGTTGAAAAATCACAAAAGTCTAGGATCTTGATTTGTTCGTTAATCAGAAGGCTCTGATACCAATTGTTAGGTCCCAATTTGTTTGTAGAAGGGGGGGTTGAATACAAACAGTACCAAATAATTGAATAAATGCGGAATAAAAAATGTGAAACAAAATTCAAGTTAAATAAAAAATATTATTAAACTTGAAAGGTGTTACAACAACTGTATCGATTACAAGGTATTAATCTCAAATCAATTATCACAAATCTAGAATAAATTCGACATGAACTTTTTCTATTTTTGCAATAATTAGAATCAAATGCTAAACGCGATTTGAGATTAAGTTCTAGGAATTTTGATCCGCTAGATTGTTACACAAGAACAAGATAAAGATTTCTAGTTGATTGGATTTAACTTTGCAATCTAGAAATTGATCTTTGAATTTCAGCAGAGAACAATGAAATATTTCTTAGGCGGCTGCTGTGTTCTTGTATTTTTTTCAGTTAGTGAATGTCTTCTGCTTCTTTTTCTTTTTTGTATGCAATCCAAAGAAATTACTTGAACTGCAATGACAATCGGTAGGACAATCTCTTTGGCTCAGCAAGACTTTTAGTAGGACTTTCAATTGTACTAGCAAGACAATCTGATTGAACTACAATGACTATCGGTATGACAATCAGTTGAACTAGCAAGACAATCTCCTTCCTAGTGTAACTTTCGGTATGACAATTGAAATGACTTGGCATGACAATCGGTATGACAATCCAGATTGTCATGCTAGTTCATTTTCAATTGTCTTGCTGATTTAAGAATGTTTTTAAACCAATTAAACTTCTGAAAATTCCTAAAATTAATTCAGAATTAATTAATCAATTAATTCAATTAATAAATAAATTATTCTTCGCAGATATAATTTATTTTCTTAATTAAATTAGATGACTTAATTAATTAATAGAGAATTAATTCTAGTCTTGAGCAGCAACCATTCTTCTGCAAATCTTCTGAAATCACTGAAAATTATGAATCAATTCCACCACTTCAACGTTGACACTCGATGTACTGTCTGGTTCATGAGTGACTAACTTCCGTGACGTTTCTTCATGTCTTGACTTTGATACTCTGATTTTCTTCAGATTAAATCCTTGTAATAAATGATACCCTGACGAGATCTCTGTCACTTGATTAAATCCATGATCTTGATTTATATCACTGAGGCATGATCAAATTCTTGAACTTCTTCCAGTGAATTAACTCCTCAAGTCTGTAGATGAACCTTGTTTCTGAATCCTTTGACAGATATTACTTTGCGAGATCTCTCTGACGGTCGATCCACTATTTACTTATTACATTCTTATTTGAGTTGAGTTGAATCCTCGAATATACAAATAGGCCTATGACATATGACTTACACAAGGACTCTGTGGTTTATATCTAACTGTTTTATTCCTAAACTCTGATTTGGAAGGATCATCATTTATCTCTTTATTCTTCCTGCAAGAATTAGCAAGATGATTAGTGCTACCACAGTTTGAACAGGTCTTTCTAGGTGCATTAGGAGGAGTTACGTAATTTCCATTCTTATTAACACCTACCTTGTCTTTTATGTTTAAGTCCTTCAGCTTTTGCTTAAGCTGTTTCTGAGTCATTGAACCAATATTCACTGATTTTGTGTGAATCTGTTCACTCTTATTAGTAATTAAGTTTGATCTAGGTGCTGAGGTTGTACCTTCCTCATGGATTGACTTGACAGTATTAGCACTTGGATTAAACTTATTGATCTTTATTTGAACCTTGTTCAGTTAACCTTGCTATCAGTTTTTATTGGTTCTATTCTCTCAGTTTCTTTTCCAATTTTCTTATCAGAATTAGATCTAGCAGAATATCCTAATCCTGATCCGCAACAACCATTCTCTAAAATTTCTTGAGTTGTCTTTCTTAAGTTAGTACAAAGTTTAATAACTTCTCTTTCTTTAGCTAACTCCTTCTCTAGATAAGCATGTTTTTCTAACAATTTTTCTTTAACATAAACATCATTATCTCTTTCTTTTTTCAATTTCTAGCATGGAAAGAAACTCAATTTCTAGGTGATCGTTCATTTTCTTTAACTCAGAGTTTTCACTCTTGATTCTATTATTCTCTAAGGTTTGAGCCCTATAACTAACATGCAAAGCCTTAAGAAATAATCTTAATTTATAGATATCATCAGTATCAAAAGCATTAGTAGTCTAAGGTACCTTTAATTCAGCACTGTCAGCCTCAGCATCAGCATTTGCCATGAGAGCATAATTGATCCCATCATCTGAATCTGATGAATCCTCCCAGTTTCTTTTCTATGAGATTTAAGCTTATTTCTTCTCAGCTCCGGGTTTTCTGCAGTCAGCTGCAAAGTTTCCAATTCCATCACAGTTGAAATATCTCTCTTTTGACTTGTCAGGTTTTCAAGATCTTGATTCCTTCCTATCAGTATTTCTTCTATTGTTCCTCTTATCAGAGTTTGAGGAACCAGAACCTTTTCTGGAAAATCTTCTCCCTTTATTGAAGTTCTTGTAGACCATCTTCTTGATGCTTTTAACCAGTAGGGAAGCCATTTGATCCATGTCTTTATTGTTGTTATGATCACTGTCATTATCTGATTCATTATCAGTATTTGATTCATCATCAGAATTTAATGATTCAGTATCTGACTTTACAATCATGGCTTTCCCTTTGTAGGAGCTTTTCCTCCTAGCTTTCTCATTTGGCTTCTCTTCAACCTTGAGTGCAACTGGTCTAGATTTAGATCCTTTCCTCTTGCTTCTTTGCTTCATCTCTAGTTCATCAATTTTCAGAACTCCATAGATTTCATCTAGAGGTGTGTTATCAAGTTGATAATTATCCCTTATCGATGTGACTTTAAAGTCGTACTTTTCAAGAAGAGCAAGTAGGAACTTCAAGTTTGATTCCTCCATATCATATTCTTTGTTGACAATGGATAAGTCATTCAGCAACTTTTGAAATCTGTCATAGATCTCAGTTAAAGACTCATTATCTCTTGAGTCAAAGTGCTCATATTCTTGAGTAAGTACTGTCCTCATGTTCTTCTTGATAGCGATTTTACCTTGACACTTTACTTCTAAAGCATCTCATATCTCTTTTGTTATTTTACATCCAATAACTCTATTGGACATAACACTATCAAGACTTTTGTGCAAGATGTGTCTGACTTTAGCATCCTTCATAATAGATGAAAGATCTTCAGGAGTGTAGTCCTTCCTGTCTTTTTCAACCATCTTCTCTGGTTCTCCTCCAACAGAAACAACAACCTTCATTAGTTTATGAGGACCATCATAGATCATGTTTAGATATTTAGGATCTGTGGCTTCCAAACACATGGCCATCCTGAATTTCTAGATTGGATATTCATGTATCTTCAAGATTGGCACCTTGATTGCTTCATACCTACTCATGTTGCTGCTTGTCTGTGATGTAGCTGGGGTTGGTGGTTTTGGATTTTGTGGTTCTTCTTCTTTGTCTGCCATTGTAGATTGATTTTCATATCTAAAACTGTTTGTATGTTAACAGCAAGCTCTGATATCAATTGTTAGGTCCTTAATCAACTATATAGGGGGGGGGGTGAATAAAGTTAATACAATCAATTCGACAATGCTTCAACAGAATCAACAGTTTTTATATTAACAGAAAAAAACTGATTACAAACGTACTCTCTCGAAAGGATGAACAATTATCCTTGAGAGCTGCTAGGTTATGTGAAAGATATAACAATGTCATAATGCATATAGCATGAACCTAATCTGTGCTTTATATAGAGCACAGCTACATAATGTATAAGGAATCATATTCTATTAATAACAAGGAAACCTAATACGATACTTCTGAGATAAAGTCCTTCACTGCCTTAAGTTCCTGTTTCCTTTTCCTTATCAAAGATCAACTGATATGACAAATACTGATTACATCATCCGTTGACATCATCATGCATTGATATCATCATCCGTTGATATCATCATACGTTGATATATAAGTTCTGATGTGAAGTACTTCTGATAGTTTCTGCTTGATATCATCAATTGCTTCTAACATACAAAGGAATACCTTTAGTCATTTGATCACAGACAACTCCTCTCATCCACCTCTTATTTCTTTAGGACAAACTTCTCTGAGCTTTTCATGTGAGAATGAGAGAAAAGATTTAGTGAAAAACAGAAATCAAGAGAGGCAAGATCCTTACCTGGAAAAAGGAGAGGTAGATGAGAGTCAGGATTTAGTTAATCGTTGTGAGGAAGATCTGACTATTAAGTCATGAGATGAATGGTGTGAGAAGTGATGAGATCCCTTTAAATAACAGAGAGATTTAGGTACTCATGGTTTTTTTCTTACAGGATCTACACAGGTAACTTAGCCTTCTAAGTCTACTCTTGATTTAAAACTCAAAGGCATAGTTCTTGATTCTGATGTTGATTCTGATATTCCTAAGAGATATTCTAGTGATCTAAATTCTCTACTTTGGTTCATCATTTGGTCATGCTGGTGTTCTACATCCTAATAGGGATTATGAATGGAATCATTCTTGGAGATTACCCAGTGAAAATATATTTATGGAATCTGCTCAGTCTTTAGCTGATCATGCTGTTCAATTGGTTTCACATACTGATATAAAATCATCTATCAAAACCACTACAGTTTTAGTCAAAGGACTGCATTCTTCTGTCTCTGCACTTGTTAGTCCCAAAGTATCGTAGAAAGGGGGGGGGGATTGAATACGATACCTACAATCTTTTCGATTCGTTTACAAGTTCTTCATTGAAAGTATGAAATCAAATTGGACACAAAACAATTCGAGGAATATATAATTTTATTAATATAATCCTTAAGGTTGCTACAATCTAATTAACAAATTGATTAACTACAATAAATCCAACAACATAACAATATGTTTACAAGCTTAATAAATGAGGCGCTTTAATGGATCTCCCCTAAACACTCTGTTGAAAGATGAAGAAGATAACTCGAAATGAATTCAATTCATTTAGCTGCTAATGTAGTCTTTCAAATTCATTGGACAGGTGGCATTACTGTGTCCACACAATCCTTTATTTTTGCTGCAATTAAATCACTGAATATCATAACTCTTATATGGCAACCAGTAACCTTGTTTTGTTCTATGGTGACTGTTAAAGCTCAATGGTGACCAGGTAAATCCCCATGGATTTGAAGTCCTATGGCGACCAAAAAAATCCCTATGGCGACCATGTAAATCCTTGTGGTCTTGAAGCCCTATGGCGATCAGATTAATCCTTGTGGTCTTGAAGCCCTATGGCGACCAGGTAACTAATGTGTCCTCTTCTATGGTCATCAGACTCTATGGTGACCACTAGTGCCTTAGAGATTCTCTATGGCGACCACTGTTGTGCCTTAGAGTAATTCTCTATGGCGACCAGTTTTGTGGCGACAATAGAGTCTACTTGCAGTAGTATACACTTCTATGGAGACCATAGTGAAGAGTATTTTTCCTTGGAATGTTCTTGTTTCTGTTTAGCCATTCTTCACTGTATCAACATTTTCTTCTGTAACTGAATCATAATTCCTTTTGAATACTGATGTTTGGTGCACTGGTCTGGTTCACAAATAACTAGCATTGAGAGAACCTAATTCAGTTTGTCTTGAGTTTCTAAGCTGAAACAGATTTGTGAATATCCATTGCTTCTTTCACTGAACCCTTGATCTATAACACTTGAAATCAATTCATGTAACTGATACTTAAAGTTCTTTGATGTCTTATTCTTCATGGCTGCTTGAACATGTTAATGAACTTCTTCGCATGATCTGTTTTGATGACTTAAAGAGTCAATTGCATCTTTTGGTTCTTTGTGTATATCATGTCTTCATCTGTAGGGTTCCTATGCTTCATAGTTTAATATTGTTTATATTAGATATATTTGAGATGTCATGTCTAATATGTTTCATGTTTAGTTTTCAGATCTTAACAAACAGGAAATATCAGGACTTACTGGAATCAGTACTTACTGGAAGTCAGAAAATAGATATCAGAACTTAGGTTTACACTATACGTGTTATCATTATCGAGAAGATCATACATTGTAACCTAGTAGCTCTTAGTGATATTTGTTCATCACTGGAGAGAACAGTTCTATTATAACAGAGTTTATTATATTAAATATATATGTTTACTGTTACTTATGTTCGAAATCGATTTGATTGTAATAAACACTGTATTGAACCCCCTTCTACAGTGTTGTGTGACCTAACAATTGGTATCAAAGCTAATCTGTTAACACACATACATTAAAGATCCAAAACAATCATGTCTGGAGAAGCAGAAACTCCAACCAAGCCCACTAAAACTGAAGAAACTCAAAAGACTCAAACCTACAGTCGATATGAGACTATTAGGGTTCCCATACTGAGACCTTCTGAGTATCCCATATAGAAAGTGAAGATGGCTACGTTTCTGGAAGCTACAGATCCGGAATACCTTGACAGAATTAATGAAGGACCACATAAGCCAACTAAGCTCTCTATTGTAGTTGCAGATCAGCCAGCAAAGTGAGTATACAGCTAAAGATATCTCATCCATTGCCAAGGATGCAAAGGTAAGGCATTTGCCACATAGTGCCATTGATAATGTCATGTCAAATAGAGTAATCCATTGCAAGACTGCAAAGGAGATATGGGATGCTTTGGAGACAAGATGCCAAGGAACTGATGCAATCAAGAAGAACAGGATGACTATACTCACTCAAGAGTATGAGCACTTTGACTCAAAAGGTGATGAGTCATTAACTGAATTATATGACAGATTTGTCAAACTCTTGAATGATCTATCACTGGTGGACAAGGAATATGAACTTGAAGATTCAAATCTAAAATTCCTTTTAGCTCTTCCTGAAAGTTGGGATTTGAAGTCTACTACTATAAGAGACAACTATGCTCTTGATGAAATTTATGGTATGCTCAAGACTTATGAACTTGAGAGGGATCTAAGGAGCAAGATGCATGGGAGAAAGTCAAGGACAGTTGCTCTTAAAGCTGAGGAGGAATCCCCCAAAGCTGATTCAGAATCATCAAGTTCTGATGATGATGATTCAGAAACTGAAAGTTTACCTGAAATAGATGCTGATGAAGAGATGATGAAATTGTGTGCTCTTATGGTGAAGGGCATTACAAAGATAGCCTACAGGAAATTCAGAAGGGGAAAGAAGTTTTCCAGGAAAGGTGGAAGTTCTGATAAGAAAATTTTTAGAAAGTCTGAAGGCAAAGGAGGAAAGTCTGACAGAGGAGACAACTCAAATGTCAAATGCTACAATTATGGTGAAAGAGGCCACATATCTCCTGACTGCAAGAAAGGAAAGAGTGATAAAGGCAAGGCACTTGTCACAAAGAAGAAAAGCTGGACAGACTCTTGAGATCCTGAAGATGAGGTGTGTAATATCCGGGATATATCGTGTAATTATTTTTGCTAATAGACAATTATTATATATGTTCAGTATTTATTCTGTGAATTATTTGTTAAGTGTTAAATGTGTTTGGATGTTTAAAAATAATATTAATTGAGTATTTTAATTTTTATATGTCCAAAATAAAATATAGATAACTTTCATATCTTCTTATTTATTTTTATGATGATTTGTGATTTTATAGGAAATATACGGATTTTATAAAATCTTTTTTCGAGTATTTAAAAACTATTTTATATAATCGGGAACAACCGACGTCATCCGTTTTTACATTTTTATAACCCGAAACTCTTCCGAGAACTCCTTCCTAACCTAATTACAGTATTCCGAGCATTTTCAATGTTTCGACTTTTTCGATCCGGCGTACGGTTTGTCTTGTGCGGGTCCCGGCACAACATTTTCGATACATTATTTATTTCGGTAAATCAATAAAACTCGTATTTTCGATAAACAGGATCTTTTTATTAAACTATCACAATTATCACCTCGTAATACGTGTAACCGGGCGCTGAGACCAAGACTGCAGTATAAATTGTACTGGTTTGGATAATTATCCCGAAAACCGATGCCGTTTGGATCAGTTTTTATAAATAAACGTACCATTTTGTATCTGGAATGATCCAACGGGATACTAATTTTCCGTAATTATAAATAGCCTTTACCGTATTTTATTCCGTATCAAAAATCATTTGCAGACAGTAATTATATAATTTTCCAGAGAAAATACATATATTCATAAACCTTTCTGAGAATCAAACTACTATTTGGAGGTGTTATTGAAATCTACTCGGGAAGCTCTAGTAACGAAAATAGAGGTTTTGAAGAGTACTATCAGATTATACAAGTTCCAGAACTACAGAATCAAAGGTTTATTTTCTGGAAATTTATTTATTTTCAAATTATTTTTATTAAAAATATGAATTTTTGTTCGGATGATTGTTTGAATGATTTGATGATTGCATGTTGTAGAGCTTGTTTTTCTGATGATTTTCATATGTCATATGACTGATTTGGAGTTCAATAACATGTTCAAAATTGAGTTTAATATTCGAATTTTAAAATTAGTGTTTATAACCCGTATGAATGTTTTCAATTGAATTTGGGGTTTTTTGATTTAGGGGTTATTAGCTGTTGTATTATAGTGGGTTGTGTACCTTATGAAATTTGCAATCGATTGGTATATAGCTCGTTAACAGAGGATTAGTGAATCGAAGGGAGTTGTGTTTTGAAGTTTTCGTCGGTTCACTGGAAACCGGTGATGTTCTTGGCCATTTTCCGGCCAGGTCAGGGGTTATTGATGTGATTTGATTGCATGGTTGTGTTCCTGGTGTTGTGTAGATCATATCTGGAGTAGATGGTGGGGTGAGGATGTCGGAATCGTGTTCTCCGGCCATGCCCGAAATTTTCCGGCGGCTAAACTGCAAAATTGCAGTTTAGTCCCTGTACTTTTGAAGATGGTGAAGTTCAGTCCCTGAACTTTCCAGAATTTGCATATTTTGGATTCCTGTTTTAAAATTATTTAAAAATCATATTTTCTATTTATTTTAATTATAAAATCCGTTTTTAATTTCTGAAAATTCCAAAAATTATTATTTTAATTCCAAAAATTATTTTTAATTCCAAAATAAATATGAATTAATTAGTTAATTAATTTCAGTTAATATTTAATTGATTAATTGGTCAATTAATTCGAAAATTAATTGATTAATTAATTTAATTAATTATTAATTATTTTAATTAATTATTTAATTAAATTTAATTATTTAAAAATGATTTAAAAGTTCTGAAAAATAGTTTCGAGGTTTAAAATATTATTTTAACTTATTTTCAAGGCTCGATAATTATCAGAAAATTGTTTTGATGCCAGATTTGGCTAACCGAACCTTGTTTATTACTCTGAAATTGATCCAACGACCCGTTTTAATTCCGAAAAATGTTTTTAAATCATTTTAAATACCCGAAAGCCTGTTTATGACCCGAGACTTCTTTATAAATGATATATCATTGATTGTTAATGTGTTATGTGCTATATATGACTTTTTGGTTAACTGTCGGTCTATATGTTCGGTGTTTACTTAGTTATAGCGTAACTTTCAATCTGTTAATCAGATTTGGGTGAAATGAAGGGTAGATAGAAGTGTATTTCGAATAAAATCATATGAGTTAAATATTGATAGATGCTTATAATATATGAGCAGAAGAGGCAAGGCGTAGGAAAGGGAAACAGATAGTCGAGGAGTAAGACGATTGTGATTGGAAGATAGTACAGTATAGCAAGCTAGTACCAGGCAAGTGTTCTGAACTTTCTCGAGATATATTTTAGATGATTGATAATCCTGTTTTATATTGCACGTGCTTTGAAGCACTGAACCCTAAACCCTGATTCCATTTATTGATCTTGAGCCGTAAACCTTATTCTTTCTAAATCATTGATTGTTGTACACCCGGATACGAACCATAAATATACGATACTACTCCACAAATACATATAAACTAAATACCAAACACTGAACCGAATTACTTACATATTCAAACCATTGTACCTTATGCTTTGAAAGACCAAATTCTTGAAACCTTGAAATGTTGATTCCTTTGTTATCCAATTCTTTCATTACCTAATGGCCAAGTTTTGAAATTGCCATATTGATCCTGTGAAGATTGAAACCATGTCATTATCGAACATCCAATGTTATTTATGATTCTGTTTATTGCTTTACATTGTTTATTTTGTTATTATGTTAGAATTGGATTGTTTTTATAAAATTGTGGACCAGATTCGTGGTCAGACCATATTTATGGTCAAGTTAGGCCAATGTGTGCCTTGGATCCAGTAGTTAGAGCAGTGATGTGTGCTTTGGTCGGGGTTAGTGCGTGACTGATCAGCAACATAACCTTGGTTTTTAAAATAAAAATATAATATCCAATTCTAAATCATAATTCATTGTTCACTTGATATCATAACCCTTTCCACTTGATGATCATTATTCTCAGTCTTATCATTGAGACTTGCTGAGCTAGTTAGCTCATTTGTGTGATGTTGTTTATGTTCTTTTCCAGTTAAGAAGGAACCAGTTGGTAGCGAGGATCCCCAGTCCAGCGCGAGAGCTAGGGGTTCAGGTTGATCGAGTTAAGCTAGTAGGCATCTTTTGAGATAATTTAAGTTTGTAAAAGTTTGTAATAAAGCTTAATACTCAGTTCTGAGTTTGGATAGTTGGGATTTGGACGGTTTGTAATATAAGTGTATGTTTAGCTTGTGTACATACTTTAACCTGTTGAGGTCCGTGGTAGTTGGTAAGTAGGGTCACTGCATATTATTATTTTTATCTTTATTATTGTGATAAACAGGTTATAAATAAGATGTGTGTGTGTGTGGACCCCAAACTTCTGAACCGGGTTTGGAGGGCGCCACAAGGTGAATTATGCTTTAATGGCAAATGCTGATGGCAGCCCTAAAACTGCTGAATTGAAGGTACCTCAAACAACTTATGCTTTTCATACTGATGATATTACTGAGCTTGCGACTGTGTAGTAGGTCTCTGACAACGTTCGTGTTTCGATTCGGGATTCTTAGCTTGCGACATGATTTCCAGATGACGGCAATGGCAATCCTATTTTCCCTGTATCATCTGATCGTTGGGAGCTTTCCGTTCAAGGATCGTCACCCTTTCCCAGATTTGATTTGCACCTTGTTCTTCCACCAGTATTAATGGTATTAACTTCTGTTATACCAGTTGCATCTCTTTCAGCTATTCTACGCTATTCTACCACCTCTTGATACGAGACTACCTATTCGAGAACCTCCATCTATTTATTCTTGTTTTACTGGACATTCGACTATGAGTGTATCTTTTCAGTTTACCTTATACCCTGATCTGTGCCCTCATGTTAAAACCTATCTTATGAAGTAACAGTATTCACGAGGATGGATTCGATAGCTACACCAAATGGTAAGTACATGAGGTAATAATAAAGGCGAGAAGGAGTTTAGAAAGAAGGTTCACGTGTTTTGGAGGATATTTTTTAACAGATTTAAATTGGGCCACTAGTGAACAGACCACCCTCGATTAGTTATGGAATGGACTAGAGGAATTTTGAAAGAGTTAGAGAGAAAAAGTATAGATCTGGAATTTTCGTAGAATTAGATGACGGTGCTATGATAAATGTGATATATAAGTAGTGATGTGACGTGATATAAGCAAACTTTGTTCTATGAAATAGACTTGTTGGCTGTTGGATAGACCTGTTCCACTCAATGACTGCAAAGATGATGATGGGAGTACTACCAGTATGGAAGCTTTGAAATGAAGCTACGAATAAGACAATATGCAACGACAGCTGAAGTTTTCATCGATTAAGGAAAGTAATAGACCCAAGGAAGGAGAGGAGATAAATGGAAGTGAATGGACCTTTGCGTGATTGTTTATTTAACTTGGTATCTGATTATAAGAAGGAAAACAACCAACTCATATAGTAAGGACCACCAAATGTGTGATTTTTAACATTTTTTTTAAACAAGTTTTCGAAAAAGATTTTTCCCTTATAAAAATTTCTAAAAACCTTTTTGGAATAAAATAAGTTTTAAACATCGGTTGTCAACTTACTATTTGAGTTTCTTGTTTGTTAAAAGACCCGGATTACCTGGAAGGATGCTGTTTCAGACTTAGTATTGCTAATTCGGAGAACGAAGTAACCTGCGATTATGAAAAAGTTGATTATTCCTAACAATAAGATGCAAATATTATTTGATAAGATTAACAACAGAACCAGCGCACAGAGTAACTATTCATCCAATTACTGGGACTATCATAGTTCAAGGAATTCATTAATTTAACGGAAGCCTGAGCTTGACCGAAGAAGATCGGGAAGATTTCCAGACTTTTCTAAAAGAAGAATACATTTAACAAAAGGATCGTTATGTTGAATGATTCATGGTTATTCTAAATTAAAAAGAGGAAACTCGAGGTTATCTGATAAGAACGCCATTATGATAGAATTGTTAAAGTATTATATGTGTAGATACGATGTTACAGACGCAAGACTTAACAAGTAAGAATTTACCGTAATACTTAGTTTGTGAAGGCATTTCAGCGTACTTTCTAAAGTTTTTATATGACACAATTGGGATATGATCGAACAAGCTCGAAAGATAAATACAAGTGAAATGTGGATGGTGATCAATGATATCATTATGGTCCTCAATATTACAACATATATCCCATTTTAATTCCTAAATATGTATGAACTTCTTTTCTTAATAAATTCTTTCTGATGATATCAAAAAGGAGGACGTTGCATTCCTTTCAAATTTATTTGTTCCCCTCAAGTTTTGCTCTCTGATTAGGACAAACAGTGTTATGGTGAGACGCTTTGTCGGAATGACGAAGAGTCGGGTGGGACGCCACCTAATCATGTGCTGTATGCCATATGGTATGAAAGACTTGCCATCTTAAGTACCAATGTGGTTGTCTCATTCATATTCAAATCATTACTTCTTCTTTCTTTTCAACTCTAAGTTTATTAAAATTATGAATCCTTCTAGTTGTTTCGTCGTACAGTCGTTCTTTGCAAGAGTTTTCAAACAAAAGTCAACGTATTATGAACCAAGCGGGCAAAGTTCCATCTACCTTTCATGTATGAAAAGGAAACAAAGGCATATGGAGAGGGTTGCAAATCACTAGCCCTAGCCAGGGATGCACTAAGAGTCAAGGAAATCTACTTCAATAAGGAATACGTCTCCAAAAATGAGAGTTTATATTTTGTCTATGAAATATGTTGTCCAGAATACAGATGTTATGAAGGGAATGATTATTAAGGATACCTTATGCGTTAAAGTATGAAAGGATATGGGAGCAATTTGATCATTTATCTCTCAAGGTTTTGTTGATAGGATGAGTTACCCTGTTGAATTGATAAGATTATGACTAAAGGACTAGCAAGTCAAGAATGTGTAATTATTAAATAAGTAAGTACCAACGGTGGAATTGAGATTTCTGGCAATAAGTTGTGAAGAATTGATATCATATGAGATAAGAGGATTGGACATTATTCTAAGAAATGGATTAACTATTTAAGCGTAATGCCCAGATAGACCATCGTGATAGAATATAGTTCTAAAGATGCCAAATGAGAATATGATGAGGTTTAGAGGACGAAGGAAGGTAAAGAACTTGCTAACAATGATTTAAGTTAAGAGGTTACAGTGACCAAGATGTAAGCGCTATGGCGATTATAAATAAAAGTCAGGAGCATAAAGAACTTGAAGATTTTATAGTTTCAAGATATGTTTCCAGACGAGTTACCAATATTTCCTTCAGATAGAGAAATTGAGTTTATGATTAACTTAGCACCTGAAATGAAGCCAGTGTCCAAAGCCTCACACAGAATGACACTAGATAAAATAAAGGAGTTACCAGAGCAAATGCAGGAGATGATTAGAAGAGAAAGCAACTGGACCTAGCGTACCCCCTAAAATGTACCGGTATGATTTGTTAATAAGAAAGATGGAAGTATGAGATTATATGTCGATTACCGGAAGCTCAATAAGTTTACTCTCAAGAGCAGATATCTATTACCTCGAACCAATGATTTGTTTGATCAAATGAAAGAAGCAAAGTATTTTTATAAGGTTGATTTAAGACTGGGTATATTACCAATTGAAGATTTAACCTATGGATATATCAAAGATAATTTTCAGAACTAAGTACTGTTGTTATAAAATTATAGTATTATTATTTGGATGAACTGATATACCAGGAATATTTAAATTTGATGAGCAGAGTCTTGAAGGAGGATCTGGATAAGATGTATTTGTGTTACTTAAGGTCAAAGGAGAACCATACAAATTATTTAATGATAGCTCGGAAGTCAAAGAAGAAAGAAGTTGTATGAAAAGTTTACAAGGTGAAAGCTTTAATGGCAGGGAGTATAATTCTTAGCATAAATAGTCAGTGAGAAGGAGAAAAAAAGGAATCCAGCAGAAATTAAAGTTATTTTGAATAAAGAAATACCAAAAGCACCAACAAACGTAAGAAGTTTTATTGTTGGTCGGTTATTATAGGGAATTTGTTCAAGGATTCTTAAAGATTACAACACCTTTGACGAATTTTACTAGGAATAGCGATAAGTTTATATGAAATGGTAAAGGGTGAAGAAAGTTTTGTGGAGTTAAAGGAGAGAATGGTCACAACACCTATTTTATCATTTTGAAAGTATTAAAGAGATTTGGTAAATGGTAGTGATACTTCTCATAGGGGAATAGGATGTGTGTTGATGCAGCACAATAAAGTTATTGCATATGCATCCAGACAACCGAAACCTTATGAGTAGAAGTACCCTACTCATAATTGGGAATTAGCGGCAACAATAATATTCCCTTTGAAAGATTGGGAAACATTATATGTAAGGAGGAAGATGTGAGATACATACGGACTATAAGAATTTGAAGTGTGTATTCACGAGGAAGAGCAAATGTAGTGGCAAGCGATAAGCAAAAAGGAGAGAACGAACATGGAGACTGCACCAGAAGGATTATCTATGGAATTTTAGAAGTTGGAATTGGAAGTCAGGGTTCACGATCCAAAAGGAGCAAGAATGGATATTATGACCTTTCAGTCGAAGTTGTTAAGAGAAGATAAAAAGATATCAAAAGAAGATGATGGATCAGAATGTTAACAGTTAGCAAGAGAAGATAACGGATCACGATATTAACAGTTTAATGAGAGGAAAATTATGCACCTAAAAGAATGATCACAGTAGTATCCTCAGATTCCTTTCAGAACTTGGATGTTACCTGTGGCATAATTTAGGAATGAGATCCTAAAGGGAATTTAGAATCCTAAGTATTTAATTCGTTCAAGAAATATCAAATTATACAGAAGTTTAAAGAAGAATATTGATAGTCGAATATGAAAAAGAAATTTCACCACGGATCAGGGGGTGTTGGGCATATTAAATAAATAAAGCAGAGCATCAGAGACTAAGTGGATTATTACAACCATTGGAGATTCTGGAATGAAAGTGGGAGCAAATTGCCATGGATTTCATAGTTGGATTACCAAGGACAAAAGTTAATCATGATGCCATTTGGGTTATAGTGGATAGACTTACCAAGTCAGCTCATTTTCTGCCTATGAAAAAAATATTTTCACTCGACAAGTTAGTCCATATGTACTTGAAAGAAATCGAAGTTCGTCATGGAGTTCCTGTATCCATCGTATCCGATTGAGATCCATGATTTAATTCAAGATTTCGGAAGAATTTTCAAGAATGTTTGGGAACGAGACTGAATATGAGTACGGCTTACCATCCACAGATGGACGACCATAGTGAAAGAACGATCCAGACAATTGAAGATATGTTACGTGTTTGTGATATTGATTTCAAAGGGAGTTGGGACGAGCATTTACCTCTGGTAGAATTTGCTTACAACAACAGTTATCATGCCAGTATTGGGATGCCACCCTATGAAGCTCTTTACGGACGCAAATGCAGATCTCCAGTGTATTGGGACGAGGTAGGAGAATGCAAAATACTTGGACCTGAATTAGTACAGCAGATGAAGGAAGTTGTTGAAGTTATCCAGAAGAGATTGATAGCAGCACAAGATCGTCAAAGGATATATGCGGATCAATCAAGGAAATACATGGAATTCGAAGAAGGAAGTTTAGTATTACTGAAAGTATCACCGTGGAAAGGATTAACGAGGTTTGGAAAGAAAGGAAAGCTGAGCCCAAGATATGTCGGACCTTTTGAGATTCTAAAGCGCATTGGCAAAGTAGCTTACGAGTTGGCGTTACCTCCGCACATGGAGCACATTCACAATGTTTTTCACGTATCGATGCTTAAGAAGTATAATCCAGACTCCAGGCATGTAATAGAATATGAGCCAATAGAGCTTCAGGCAGATTTGTCATATTTAGAGAGTCCGATAGAAATTCTAGAGGAAAGACAGAAAGTATTAAGAAATAAAGTGATAAAGTTAGTAAGAGTATTGTGAAGAAACCCAAAGGTTGGAGAGTCAACATGGGAGTTAGAAAGTGATATGAAAGAAAAGTACCCTCATTTATTTTCTTAGGAGATTCTGAGGACAGAATCCTTTAAAGGGGGGGAAGGATGTAATATCCGGGATATATCGTGTAATTATTTTTGCTAATAGACAATTATTATATATGTTCAGTATCTATTCTGTGAATTATTTGTTAAGTGTTAAATGTGTTTGGATGTTTAAAAATAATATTAATTGAGTATTTTAATTTTTATATGTCTAAAATAAAATATAGATAATTGTCATATCTTCCTATTTATTTTTATGATGATTTATGATTTTATAGGAAATATATGGATTTTATAAAATCTTTTTCCGAGTATTTAAAAACTATTTTATACAATCGGGAACCAACCGACGTCATCCGTTTTTACATTTTTATAACCCGAAACTCTTCCGAGAACTCCTTCCTAACCTAATTACAATATTCCGAGCATTTTCCATGTTTCGAATTTTTCGATCCGGCATACGGTTTGTCCTATGCGGGTCCCGGCGCAACATTTTCGATACATTATTCGTTTCGGTAAATTAATAAAACTCGTATTTTCGATAAACATGATCTTTTTATTAAACTATCATAATTATCACCTCGTAATACGTGTAACCCGGCACTGAGACCAAGACCGCAGTACAAATTGTACTGGTTTGGATAATTATCCCGAAAATCGATACCATTTGGATCAGTTTTTATAAATAAACGTACCATTTTGTATCTGGAATGATCCAACGGGATACTAATTTTCCGTAATTATAAATAGCCTTTACCGTATTTTATTCCGTATCAAAAATCATTTGCAGACAGTAATTATATAATTTTCCAGAGAAAATACCTATATTCATAAACTTTCTGAGAATCAAACTACTATTTGGAGGTGTTATTGAAATCTTCTCGGGAAGCTCTAGTAACCAATACGGAGGTTTTGAAGAGTACTATTAGATTATACAAGTTCCAGAACTACAGAATCAAAGGTTTATTTTCTGGAAATTTATTTATTTTCGAATTATTTTTATTAAAAATATTAATTTTTGTTCGGATGATTGTTTGAATGATTTGATGATTGCATGTTGTAGAGCTTGTCTTCCTGATGATTTTCATATGTCATATGACTGATTTGGGGTTCAATAACATGTTCAAAATTGAGTTTAATCTTCGAATTTTAAAATTAGGGTTTATAACCCGTATGAATGTTTTCAATTGAATTTGGAGCTTTTTGATTTAGGGGTTATTAGCTGTTGTATTATAGTGGGTTGTGTTCCTTATAAAATTTGCAATCGATTGGTATATAGCTCGTTAACAGAGGATTAGTGAATCGAAGGGAGTTGTGTTTTGAAGTTTTCGTCGGTTTACCGGAAACCGGTGATGTTCTTGGCCATTTTCCGGCCAGGTCAGGGGTTATTGATGTGATTTGATTGCATGGTTGTGTTCCTGGTGTTGAGTAGATCATATCTGGAGTAGATGGTGGGGTGAGGATGTCGGAATCGTGTTGTCCGGCCATCCCCCAAATTTTCCGGCGACTAAACTGCAAAATTGCAGTTTAGTCCCTGTACTTTTGAAGATGGTGAAGTTCAGTCCCTGAACTTTCCAGAATTTGCATATTTTGGATTCATGTTTTAAAATTATTTAAAAATCATATTTTCTATTTATTTTAATTATAAAAATCCATTTTTAATTTCTGAAAATTCCAAAAATTATTATTTTAATTCCAAAAATTAATTTTAATTCAAAAATATAATTGAATTAATTAGTTAATTAATTTCAGTTAATATTTAATTAATTAACTGGTCAATTAATTCAAAAATTAATTGATTAATTGATTTAATTAATTATTAATTAATTTTAATTAATTATTTAATTAGATTTAATTATTTAAAAATGATTTAAAAATTCCGAAAAATAGTTTCGAGCTTTAAAATATTATTTTAACTTATTTTCAAGGCTAGATAATTATCAAAAAATTGTTTTGAAGCCATATTTGGCCAACCGAACCTTGTTTATTACTCTGAAATTGATCCAACGACCCGTTTTAATTCCGAAAAATATTTTAAAAACCATTTTAAATACCCGAAAGCATGTTTATGACCCGAGACTTCTTTATAGATGATATATCATTGATTGTTAACGTGTTATGTGCTATATATGACTTGTTGGTTAACTGTCGGTCTGTATGTTTGGTGTTTACTTAGTTATAACGTAACTTTCAATCCGTTAATCGGATTTGGGTGAAACGAAGGGTAGATAGAAGTGTGTTTCGAATAAAATCGTATGAGTGAAATATTAATTGATGCTTATAATATATGAGCAGAAGAGACAAGCATAGGAAAGGGAAACAGATAGTCGAGGAGTAAGATGTTTGTGATTGGAAGATTGTACAGTATAGCAAGCTAGTACCAGGCAAGTGTTCTGAACTCTCTCGAGATATATTGTAGGTGATTGATAATCCTGTTTTATATTACAAGTGCTTTGAAGCACTCAACCCTAAACCCTGATTCTATTTATTGATCTTGAGTCGTAAACCTTATTCTTTCTAAACCATTGATTGTTGTACACCCGGATACGAACCACAAATATACGATACTACTCCACAAATACATACAAACTAAATACCAAACACTGAACCGAATTACTTACATATTCAAACCATTGTACCTTATGCTTTGAAAGACCAAATTCATGAAACCTTGAAACGTTGATTCCTTTAGTATCCAATTATTTCATTACCTAACGGCCAAGTTTTGAAATTGCCATATTGATCCTTGTGAAGATTGAAACCATGTCATTATCGAACATCCAATATTATTTATGATTCTGTTTATTGCTTTACATTGTTTATTCTGTTATTATGTTAGAATTGGATTGTTTTTATAAAATTGTGGACCAGATCCATGGTCAGACCATATTAATGGTCAAGTTAGGCCAATGTGTGCCTTGGATCCAGTAGTTAGAGAAGTGGTGTGTGCTTTGCTCGGGGTTAGTGCGTGACTGATCATCAGCCTAACCTTGGTTTTTAAAATAAAAGTATAATATCCAATTCTAAATCATAATTCATTGTTCACTTGATATCATAACCCTTTCCACTTGATGATCATTATTCTCAGTCTTGTCATTGAGACTTGCTGAGCTAGTTAGCTCAGTTCTGAGTTTGGATAGTTGGGATTTGGACAGTTTGTAATATAAGTGTGTGTTTGGCTTGTGTACATACTTTAACCTGTTGCGGTCCGTGGTAGTTGGTAAGTAGGGTCACTGCATATTATTATTTTTATCTTTATTATTGTGATAAGCAGGTTATAAATAAGATTTGTGTGTGTGTGTGGACCCCAAACTTCTGAACCGGGTTTGGAGGGCGCCACAAGGTGAATTATGCTTTAATGGCAAATGCTGATGGCAACCCTAAAACTGCTGAATTGAAGGTACCTGAAACAACTTATGCTTTTCATACTGATGATATTACTGAGTTGAGATTATATCTTAAAACCATGTTTATTAGTTACAGAGATCAAACTTTAACATGTGAAAGATTAACTTCTAAAAATCTTGCTTATAAGAAAAGGAATGACTATTTAGAAAAGGAGTTAGTTGTAATCCATCAAACTCAGAAAGAAAGAGGTTATGCTTTTTATGTTAGAGATGAAGTGCTAAAATTGAATTAATCTCTAAAAAACTGAGTTAGAAAAAGAAAAAGAGATTATCAGGACTTGGACTAACTCCGACAGAACAACTCAGAATTTATTAAGTAGTGGAAACTAGAAAGAAGGCTTATGTTATGGAGATGATAAAAGTGAAAAAGGAACTGAACAAATTGAGCCTTTTGTTGTTAAACAGACTGCTAAGCCAAAGGTAAATCTAGTTAAGTTTGTAGCTAAAACTGTAAAGTCTGATTCTGAAAAGATGAAAGAGTCTGTAGCAGAAGTTAAGGAAAAGTCAACTTCCGACAAATTAGAACAGGATAAACCAGCTGAAGTTAACATAGGCTTAATGACCAAGAAGCAGCTTAAACATAAGCTGAAAGTAATAAGGAATGTCAAAAAGGTAAAGGCAGCTAGGAAAAATAGGAATGGAAAGGAAGGTGTGAATAAAAGCAGTAATTATATGCTTGTTCCTAATGCTCCTAGAAAGAAATGTTATAACTGTGGAAACTTTAACCATCTTGCTTCTTTTTGCAGGAAGAATAAGAATATAAACTCTTTACCTCCTAAGTCAAGAGTTAGGAGTCAGTCTGTTAGGTTTAAGCCACAAAATCCTTGTTTTCATTGTGGTAGTTTATGGCTTTTTATTTATACTTGTAAGGAATATCATAGTTTGTACTATGATTATTGTCAAATAAAACCTTCTTTGATGAAAGTTACTTTAATTCATTCTAGTGTAAAGTCTGATGCAAAGTCTGATATAAGTTCTGATAAATAACATGTTAGCATAAACTATGATATTAAATCCGCTGCAAATGCTTAAAAACTTAAAAAGGCCAAAGGATCCAAGCAAGTCTGGGTCCTTAAAACTAACCCTTAATGGTCTTTGTGATTGTAGGGCAATAGGAAAAGTATCCTAGTACTGGATAGTGGATGTTCAAGACATATGACTGGAAATAAATCCCTGCTCTTAGACTTTGTGGAGAAAGCTGGCCCAGGAGTTTCTTATGGAGATGGCAACATGGGAAAAACTCTGGGATATGGCAATATTAATCTTGGGAATGTCATCATTGAAACAGTAGTTCTTGTCTCAGGACTTAAACACAATCTGCTAAGTGTGAATCAAATCTGTAACAGAGGTTATCATGTGGATTTCTTTGAAGAACACTAAGAAGTTGTAAGCAATTCTACAGGAAAAGTGCATCTGAAAGGTTACAGGCATGGTAACATTAATGAAGCCAGACTTTTAACAAGTTCTGATGGTTCTGCATTCTGTCTGTTGAGTAGAGCATCAATTGAAGAAAGCTGGAATTGGCATAAAAGACTCTATCATTTAAACTTCAACAACATAAATGAGCTTGTAAAGAAAGATCTTGTGAGAGGACTGCCAAAATCAATATTTGGTCCAGATGGCCTTTGTGATTCATGTCAAAAGGCAAAACAAAGAAAATCTTCTTTCAAGAGCAAAATTGAGTCATCAATTCTTGAGCCTTATCACCTACTGCATGTTGATCTATTTGGTCCAATCAATGTCATGTCTATTGCAAAGAAGAAATATGCTATGGTTATAGTGGATGAGTTCACAAGATACACTTGGGTGTATTTCTTGCACAAGAAGAATGAAACTGCATCTACTCTAACTGATCATGTCAGATAGCTGGATAAATTGGTCAAAGATTCTATTAAAATTATAAGAAGTGATAATGGCACTGAGTTCAAGAATTCAATCATGGACGAGTTCTGTAAAGAGCATGTAATTAAGCAGGAATTTTCTGCACCTGGAACTCCACAGTAAAATGGAGTTGTAGAAAGAAAGAATAGGACTCTCATTGAAGCTGCACGAACTATGCTTGATGAAGCAAAGATACCAACCTACTTTTGGGCTGAAACTGTGCAGACTGCTTATTTTACACAGAATGCAACACTCATAAACAAGCATGAAAAAACACCATATGAGATGGTGAAGAAAAAGAAGCCAAATCTGAAATACTTTCATGTATATGGATGTAAGTGTTTTGTTCTTAAGACTCATCCTGAACAGCTGTCAAAATTTGATCTAAAAGCTGATGAAGAAATTTTTGTTGGATATCCACATTCCACAAAAGCCTTCAGAGTCTACAATTTAAGAACAAGGGTGGTCATGGAATCTATCAATGTATCTTTTGATGATAAGAAGCTTACTGGACTTGATGATTTTAATGATCACGATCAGCTAAGATTTGAAAATGAAGACTTAAATTCTGATTTTGTAAATTCAGATGACTTAAACTTTGATCCTGTAAGTTCTGACGGGTTAAGTTCTGATGTCATTGAAACTGTGGTAACAACTCCAAAGGAAAATGCACCTGTCCATGGGGAGCAAGCTGAAGATCCTACCACATCTCAAGACTCTCAAGAAGTATCAGAACCTGTCACTGGCTCTTCAAGTTCTGATTCATCTAGTTCTGATGAGCCAAATTCTGATAATTCTGGAAACTCTGATCCTTCAAATCCTGAAGGATCCAAGTCAAATTCTGAAGTCTCAGAGAGCATCACTACAGGGGGAGCATCAGAAAATGCTGATGGAGACAACATGGATTATAGGGGAGGATCCGGTCCTAGAAGTCAACTTCAATCTGCAAGGAAGTAGACCAAATCACATACACCTGACTTAATAATTGGAGATCCTGAAGCAGGTGTCAGAACTAGAATTGCAACATCAAATGAATGTCTCTATCATTCTTTTCTATCTCAGATTGAACCAAAGAAAGTGGAAGAAGCTCTTCTAGATGCTAATTGAGTGCAAGCAATGCAGGAAGAGTTAAATGAATTTGAAAGATATAAAGTCTGGACCCTAGTGCCAAGACCAAAGAACAGATCAGTCGTTGGCACAAAATAGGTGTTCAGAAATAAAACTAACAGTGATGGCATAATTACAAGGAATAAAGCAAGGCTGGCTGCTAAAGGCTACTCTCAACAGGAGGGTATTGATTATGATGAAACATTTACAATGGTTGCTAGATTAGAAGCCATAAAAATCTTTTTGGCTTATGCTGCTCACAAAAAGTTTAAAGTCTTTTAAATGGATGTAAAAAGTGCTTTTCTCAATGGAGAATTGGAAGAAGAGGTGTATGTTGAACAACCTCCAGGCTTTGTAGATTCAAAATTTCCAAATCATGTCTACAGGCTTGACAAAGCACTTTATGGCCTTAAGCAAGCTCCTAGAGCATGGTATGAGACTTTAGCTCAATTCCTTCTGGAGAGTGGATTTCACAGAGGAACAATTGATAAAACACTGTTCTACCTCAACCATGGAAAGGACTTACTTCTGGTACAGATATATGTTGATGATATCATATTTGGTTCTACAAATGCCAAACTCTGTGAGACGTTTGCAAAGCTAATGCAGTCAAAATATCAAATGAGTATGATGGAAGAACTCAACTATTTTCTGGGACTTCAAGTCAAGTAAAATGAAGAAGGTACTTTAATCTGTCAATTTAAGTACACCAGAAATTTACTGAAGAAATTTGAAATGCAAGATTGTTCAACTACATCCACTCCCATGGCCACTGCAACTAAGTTAGATAAAGAAACTGGTTCATCAGTAGATATTACTAACTACAGAGGTATGATTGGCTCTTTACTCTATTTAACTGCAAGTAGACCTGATATCATGTATGCTACCTGTCTTTGTGCAAGATTTTAGGCTGATCCAAGAGAACCTCACATAGTAGCTGTGAAAAGATTTTTGAAGTACCTCAAGGGTACAGCAGATCTAGGATTATGGTATCCAAGAGAATCAGATTTTAAGCTAATAGGTTACTCAGATGCAGATTTTACAGGATGCAAAATAGACAGGAAAAACACTAGTGGAAGCTGCCAATTTCTTGGAGGCATATTGGTTTCTTGGTTTAGCAAGAAACAGAAGTCAATTTCCACATCAACTGCAGAAGCAGAATATATTGCTGCAGGAAGCTATTGTGCACAAATTCTTTGGATGAAAAATCAGTTATTGGATTATGGGTTAGAATTTTCTAAAATCCCTATTTACTGTGATAATCAAAGTGCTATTGCTATGACAGGTAATCTAGTTCAACACTCAATGACAAAGCACATCAGCATTAGGTAACATTTCATAAGGGAACATATGATGGAAGGTACAGTGGAATTACATTTTGTTCCAACAGATCAACAACTAACATATATCTTCATAAAACCACTATGTGAAGCTACTTTTACAAGACTGGTAAATGAACTTGGAATGGTTTCAGGTTCTTTCTCTAAATCTGCTTAGTTTTTGTACTCATGCATCAGACTTTATGATCAGTGGTTACAGATTGTCTTATCTTCATATAATCTATGCTTAAATTGAAATTCATTAAATGCTGATTGTTATCTGATGTGGATCTATATACTCCGATAAGTGTTTTGAATGTTCTGTGATAATTCAATCTAATGAGGATAACTCTGCTAGATGCTGACCTAGTAGTCTTTAACATACTAGAAATCCCATGTTTGAATTAGTTGTTTATGTGGAAACTCATTAACACAAGCAAATTCTGATATTGAGCTTAGTCAAGTTTACTTTGTGTATCTTATTACTAAGTCACAAACTAAATTCTTTCTTCTTATCTGTCAAATTCTGATGTCAGTAAATCTTAAGGATGAACTAAATGCTGATAATAAGCCTCACTTATCAAAAGAAAAGAAAAGAAAATAAAAGTCAGGTACTCCTTTGAGATCTAGAGTAAATATGTGAAAGGGAAGACCCAAGTGCATTGCTGATATTAAGTAATATGCATTAGAAAAGCAAATAATTTTTTCTTGGTGACTTTTCACATTCTCTGATTATTGGAGAAATACTCTGATAATAGCATAAATTCTGATAATAAGTTGTGACTCACTTACATTGAGAAGCCACTGTAAAAAGGAATTTCAAAAGATGCATAAAATGAGCACAAACAGTTGAGGTGGACTCTGGCATAAATTTGTTCTATAGTGGACTTCATGATTGATGACAAATTTTAAGCACTTTTCTTAGTTATACCTTATTTCTAATATGTACTGAAGTTTATCAGACTTTAATCTTTATCTGATATTCTGCTGAATGCACACACTATCACTCTATATGAATGATGAAAATTACTATGGTGATTAAGTTGTTTCTGACAAACAGTTAAGTGTCATTTGCATAAATTCTTAGGACAAGTTCTGATGGAAGTTCCGATGATTAAACTCTGAAGAAAACAAGTCAGTGTTTGTATGAAGAATCACATAAAAAGATATTCACTTTTTGAGTTGATAAGCCATATTCTGATGATTGTTAAGTTTTGATAATAGTTAAGTTCTGATATTAAATCCTGATGGAATCCTTGATGCTTACGTGGCATTATTCTTTACTTGACTTATTTGTGGTAAGAACTGAACGAACATATTTAATCAGAATATAATTAGGTGAGATAAAAATAGTCATAATCATTTGGGTTAGTGGTAAATGTGTTTGTCTTGAAAAACTGCATGTGCACAGTAATTATTACTTATTTCTCGTGCCCATTAACTCCTGCTTTCATTTTTACCGACTGTTCTTATTAAACATTAGTCTAGGGAGACGAGGCATCATTAATTTTACACATATCTATTAATCAGTCCTCCAGTCCCTTGATATTCCTTTGGTTATTTAACCAACATCTCATCTTAAACAAATAATCGTCTATTCTCCCACAATATCATTCTCTCTCTCTGTTAATTTTCACCATTTTCTTCCTTCATCAAAATGGTTCTTGTCAACATGTTCCTGAACTATGACACCTTCAATGTCGAGTTTAACTGTGGTAACTAGGAACACGAATGGCACATCACTGCCATTCCTGCTGAGATATGGAACATGATTCCATAAGAGGTTTAGACAAATCTCTTGTTCTTCCAGATGGATTATCAACTCCATCTTAATCGCTTGGAAGAAGAACGGAGAGAGGCTCTTCTTTAGCAAGAACGGATCATCCGTCTTGCAGTGCTCTTTGTCAGCAGCAGGGGGAACTAGTCGATAGGTTTTCGTCTAGGACTAAGGCTGTTGATGTTCATTATCTTAGAATAGGATTATCTTGTAATCTTTTGCATGTAATCTATAAATTTCATGAATGTACTCTTTGGATATTTTAATGAAATTTCTTTTGATTGCAAGATTTAATCTCTGTTTATCTCGTATTATGTGAATGTGAATGTTATCATTGAAACCTATTAATCTTTACTTCATCCACTTAAACTGTATTTCTTGATGAATGTTTTGATTAAAGTTGAGGTTACTAATAATTTGTGTTGATTTGACAAATAACTGTTGAATTTGAATCGACATATCCTAAGTTACAAGTACAGTTGCAGCACAGGTTCATGCATCAGAACATGTGACAGTTGAAGCTGAGGATGTTACTTCTCAGAAAGAAACTGCAGCTCAAAGTTCGGATACTTTGAAGAGGAAATCGGTAAGTTCTGATGCTGCAATAGCAACTCCTTCACTGGCAAGGAGACTGAAGAAAATGAGGGCAGAAAGGTACAAGGCCAAGCCTATATCTGAGGATTCAACTGAAGCTGAGGAAGGGGATCAGGAATCTCTGATCTCATCAGAACCTGTGGTAATTAAAGCTCTGCCATTCCCTACTCAAGCTCAAGATACTGTGTCAACACCTCATGTATCTCCTATTAAAGCTACAGATGATGTTGAAGAACAAGCTACAACTTCTGAAATAGATATTCATAATCTGAATTTACCAACTGTTCTTTATCTGGAAGCTCCATTTACAACAGCTCAACAATAGTGTTTTGCTGATTATGCTGAATAAGAAAACTTTCCATGCCACACTATGTAGGGGTTCTTCTATTGTTATTCTGAGATCTTATTAGTACTTTATATGGGATATAAGTGTATGTAAAGATCGTCAGAATCCAAATTTGAACACTTTGATTTTTCCCAAAAATCCACCAGATACCGAAAGAATTGGGTATAAGGGAACAAGATAAAAAGGATTTAAATTCAAGGATTATAAGAGAGGATCATAAAAGGAATATAATGTATTGAGAAAGGTTAAGGGAACCCAAGTAATGAGATCCCGGGTATGATCCCTCAAACGATAAATGAGAACGAAAGTTAAGCGAACCGTATAACAGATCAACGGTCACTAGCCAAGTAATTAGAAGCTAATCAAAGAGGTTAGTGAGGATGATGTCATCAAACCAATAAGAAGAGGACAAGCATGGGAAGATGACATAAGATTGATGACTTAAGCATGACCAAAAAGGAAGGAAGTGTGGTTGATTATTAACCACACAATTTTACATGGTTAAAAGGGTAATTAAACAAAACAAAAACCTAGCAACCAAGCAAAACAAATCACAAACACAAAAACACATCTTGACTTCAATTCAAGCATCAAAGCTCTCGGCTTTTCTTCTTTTTCAAAGAGGAAAATTTCAAAATCCAAGATCCAACCATTGTTATATTGCAAGGTAATTATCCAAGGTTCCTTATGATTTGTTATGGCTATCCTAGGAGTTTAAGCTCCAAATTCCTTCACAATCTCTTTCAATAAATCATTTAAGAAGAGAGTGAATAGTGTTTTCAAGAAATTTAAATTGTTTGATCTTGTGTTTTTAGTTAGATTAAGCTTTGGTAAGGACTTTCAAGGGTGATTCCAAGCTCCTTAGTTACTCTCACTCACCAAGGAAGGTATAATCTCTTAACCTAGCATTGTTATTGAATATTAAGAGCTTATTATGAGTAGGATAGTTCATAAGAATCATGGTGATTGAATATGTAGAGATTAGTTGGTTTTGTGATGTTTTTGGAGTTGTAAATCTTGGTTATTAGTTAATGAACTTAAGAATAGTTTTAGTTCATGTTTGAGATTAATATAAATTGGAAAACTTGAGGTTTTGGGGCTGTTGTAGTGATGTATGGATGGAGTTTGGTTGTATGGTTGAATTGTGGTTGGTTTGTGGTTGATTTGGAGTAGAATAAAAATTGGTAATCGGGTAAACATAGTCGGCGTAATGTCCGATTTACTTTAGACTGTTTTTGTTCTTAACATCAGGACCCGAGAACTCAATCTTAGTTTTTGACCACTGCCAAGATTAGATATTTCATGTTACGAGCTTCGTTTTGATATGTGGTTCGTTTGAATCCGATGTACGGTTTAGGAGAAACGACCGTTTTAAGTAACGACGTTTCGCGAACAAACCATTACCCCTCGCCTTACTTTGAAACATTGGTTAAAGACCTTAAATGACTAATTGGAGTATGAAACATTTATGTAAAGTGTATTAGGCAGTTGGTAAAGCACTCGCGAAAGAATCGCCTTAAAACTTTAATGGTTAATTTATTAAAAATGGTGGAGCCGAGGGTACTCGAGTGACTTAAGAGAATTGTTGAGCGCAAAGCGAGCGTTAGAGTCTAATTGGTTAAAGTATAGATTCATAAGCGACTTTGGTTTAATTCTAACTTGTATGTGGTTTATAGGTTACCAGACTCATCCCAGGACTTTTACCACCCCCAGTCGCTCAGGCAAGTTTTCTACCCGTTATACTGTTGTTGTGATGTATACATATGTATATGCATTATCTTGTGATAGAAGCATGATGGTTAATTAGCAAATCTTGCGATATATTGGAGCATGTGATATGGTATATATGCATGTCTGTTTCGTAATCTTTATATATATCTGTTGATTCAAATGCTTATTAGTTGCATAATACCTATGCTAGAGATAAGTAGTAATTTGCATATACCCTTAGTATAGTGGACCCAAAGGTGAACATTTTCTAAAATCGGGAGTCGATGTTCCCGAGTATATTATATATATTTATATATATATATATATAGATATAGTTTTCAAAACTATGAATCGAATAAGGTTTATTCGATAACTTTATTTTATTAATGAATATTATTTTGAATATTCATTCGAGGACATATGACTCCGTTTATTTTATTAATGAATATTATTTTGAATATTCATTCGAGGACATATGACTCTGTTTATTTTATTAACGAATATTATTATTTGAATATTCATTCGAGAACTTATGACTCCGATTATTTACTAATTATTATTCTTTATTTTATTAAAGAATAATGTGTCGATAATCAAACTCACTTTTGATTATTCAAATAAAGATAGTACTTTCGTATAAGTATATCTTTGGTTATTTAATATTCATTTCAAGTATAAGTTTTAAAACTTCTACTTCAATTATTTTTATAAAGGTTATTCTTGATGGGAATATTATTTAAATAATAATATTCAGATATTTTCTAATATATTGGGACTGATTTATTTTATTAAATCAGCATCACTCCAAACATTCTTAAAAATGTTTTCGAGTCTTCAAAATGATTTTAAAGGTTAGGGCGGATCCCAAAACTCATTTTTATATTTAAGATCCTCCTTTCGAAGGGGATTTAAATACTCGCTCAAAACCTGAGAGATCCGACTCTGGGGTGTATTTCATATTCGCAACAAGGTTGCTATTTTGATAAAAGAGTTTTTGATTACTTACCCAACACTCGGGAAGTAAAATTCTTGGAATAAGTTAATCCATTAACAGGCATCGCCTGGGAAATATCGGTGAGTTTTCCTTTCCAACTAGATACGACTTCTTGGTGGAGCCGTATTAACAAGTTTCTACTTGGGGAAAGTGGGGACAAGCTTTAAGTTTCAGAGTCATGGATTTCATCTGAACTAGGAGTGGCGTAAGTGGTCGAGTGGCGCCGGCCTAGCCTTATTATATTGGCCCAATTGGCCTGGAAATTCCGCTAAGACGGTCCATTCCTTAGGAGTCCAGTGTTCGGTTGACAAGTAAATCCGACAGGTTCTCCTCTACATGTAGAAAATGGTGGGGTTGCACTACTGCGACTGATCATCGTGAGTGGTCTTCCTGGTGCGGCAAACTCCCGTAATGAGTTCATCATCCAGTTGGATATTTCTGCAACACTACCCAGAGCACTTCGATAGAAAGGCTACGGCTGGGCGATTGTTGAGTGTTGGCAGGGTCGAGTTTTCAAAATGATGTTTCCATCAAATGAAGTATCTCATAACTTCATTTCTTTTGAATGATATTTCAAAGATTGATTCTATACAAGTTATGCCTTGTAGTCTCATCTATGTGATGAACTTTTGAAACTAATTATAACTTGAATGGTGGTAGTACAAGTAGTATTCGGAAAAGATATAAGTATATTGGAGTATCTTGTAACTTTATCTTTTAAACTTATATCTAGTAAATGATTACCTTGTGCATGTCAAAGATTTTCAGAAAAATGTTGAGAGAAGGTTAGATATATGAGATCACCTTGCAACGATATTTTTATACAATTATAAACTAGAACTCTGTGGATGTTATACATGTCAGAGGATTTCAAATATTGTGAAAAGTATATATATATGTATATATATATACTGAATATTTTGCGACTTGGTCGCGTTAAGATATCAGCTTGGTTCATTTCTTTTGACCAAGACTTTCATGAGTACTATGAGAATGTTCATATATTATTAATCATTATACATATTATTTTGGTGGGCTTGTTGCTCACCCTTGCTTTCTTCTTTCATCACACAACAACAGATAGAAAAGATGAACAAGACCGAGCTTCCAATTTGCAAGCGGTTGGAAAACGTTCCGCAGTTTTCTGGAAGCGTTGATGCCGCCGTAGCTGAGGTAGGAGCTACCAATAGGCTAGGTTTTCAACTATTGATGAACCAGACTTATGTATAATATGAATTGTAATAATGGCAAGGAATATGTAAATTATTCAGAAACCTTTTTAAGGTGTAACGGTTTATAATTATGGAATAAAATGACTTGTGTTATTTTTAGTATTCATCTCTGAGACTATAACTTGTGGTGTGTGTGTGTGTGTATATTGTGGGGTCACAGTACTCAGTAGTTGGTTGACTGTTAAGATTAAGTATTGATAAGGGAAATTGAACTCGTGACAACCCGAATCCCCGACCCCGGATTTGGGGGTGTTACAGAAATGGTATCAGAGCTAAGCGTTATAAACCTCAGAGATGATGTGACGTTAAGATAATAAGTTCACTAAGATAATAAGAACTCTTGCCAAGTTCATAGTTGGGCTACCTAACGTAGTACTAACAGTTAAAACCCTTACGGGAACCCTTATAAATATTATGATAGTAACATAGTTCGTTCTCATATAGGGTAGCGGGGCACCGAACCCTGAGGTTCAGGAGCATCAGCATGAGGAAGTTTTATTACATATTGGAGATCAAATTGTGAATCCAATAGAGTACCCTAACGAGGGATAGGATGAGATTTATATTGAGAATGTTGCGGTTGAGGATGTTATCCTAGAAGGGATTGTTGCTGAGGAGGATCTCATGGAGGATCCTGACGAGAATGAAGAGAGGACCGCTGAAGAATTAATGACCATAGTCAGGGCGACTACCAGAGCAAGAATGGCCGCGAGGGTGGCACTAGAGGATGAAGAGTTACCAAGGGCACAAAGGTTAATGAGGGCAGGAGGAGTGGGGCCTTCCACGGCACCAATTACACAATTATCAGACCCTCTTCCAGAGGTTCCTGTAGACACTCATGAGGTTCCACCAATTCCTGTTCCCTCCCCTGTACAGAGCCCAGCACCTACTGAGGAAATGCCACCTTTATCTCCTGCACCATTGTCACCTGATACCGTGCTTGGTTATCCATTTGGATCCCCTGGGCCTGCACCACCTGTACCCCATAGACTGCTAGATGCTACCACTCAGGCTTCTCTTATCGCCGATTATTATATGACTTTGGGTGGCCTGTCTGAGGCCCGTAATGTTAGGAGTGATCTGTTGGATCGACTTACTGCACCGTGGATTGAGGGCGGGGTACTTCCGGCAGGATTAGCTTATAGCATGGAAAGGATTGAGGCTACCACCCGTGTTACAGCTAGAGGCCATCTTGAGGGTCAGATTGATCCAACTCTACTTGCAACTATCTTAGACCTCATCACCGCTTTAATGGAGCAGGTTAGGGATGTCATGCGTGCCCGTATTTCTTGATCCATAATAGTGTGCAGAGTCTGAGCAATCTGACAAGAATTTCATGCATCACCACTTTTGGAAGATTAACCTAAGTTATGAATGATTAGTTTTTAATGACTAGATGATTATCAATGGTAGTACTTTTGGGATAGAAGCGATCAGATCAAATGATGTAATTCTCTTTAATGTGTTTAGTTGTTGTACCCTCGAACAAATGGTTAAGTATATATTCGTTAATTTCAGTTCAGATCAGTTTGTTGGTGATAAGTTCATATTGTTAATTGCGTTGTTAACACTTAAGAGAGTGTCATGAAGTTTATAGAACTTGAGAATTCATAATTTGCAATCATGCAAGGACTGAACGAGGGAAAGATTTAAGCAAAGTAAGTAACACAAATATCCAGAGATTCTCAAAATTTTTTCCAAGCATCATGCCCCCACGAGGAATAAGATTAGGGGCAAACCTTGAATGTGATAATCAGGGAGGTCGTAATTAAGATATAAGGAACCCAGAATATAATGAAGTGGAAAATGAGGATTTTAAATTAAAAGATGACCCCAATTATGGGGAGTAGGAAGAAATATTTAGACTGAGAAAACAGAAGTCGAGCAAGATAGGAAGAACCAGGATGGTACTCCTATTGGGCAATCCATGGACCTGCCTAAAACAAAACTTATACTTTTACCCCTAACCACCACCTTGAGGAAACAATGTGGTGTGAAATTCTTTCAGGACCTTTAAGTCGCTAAGCTCTCAGAGTTCCAAGGGAATAGCTGACCCAGCCGAGGCAAGAGCCTGGCTTAAGGAAATACATGAATCATTTGAGATTCTAAAAGATTGACGAATCACAAAAGACTGTTTTGTCACTTACCCTCCTAAGAGAGAGACCACCCACTGGTGAAAGACCAAGAAATGCACGGAGCAAGAGGTTATGATAAACTGATTAAAGTTCAGTCAAATTTTTTTTGAGAAAGTAAATTCGAAGGTTATGGAGATAGTGTAAAAGCTTTAAGAGCCAGAACAAAGGCGGACGAATATGATGAATTATGTATCTAAGATTGTAAAAGTTGACAAGATTCGTTTGGAGGACAAGAATCCCAGAACAACATGATGTTTGAAGTCAATGATTAGTGGGTACGTGAAATGATTGTAAGAGAAAGGAAAATAAAAAGAAACTGAAGTGGAAAGGAGCATAAAGGCAATAGAGTTTGAGGAATGATAAGAAGTCGGGTATGAGGAATCCCTAAAGACTCGTAGTAATAGAAATAGAAAAGTATATGATCGTCAGGATGAGGATGATTCACCATGAGTTAAAGTTGATGGTTGAAGGCATAAGAGATATATATGTTGTACCCCCTTCAAGTTGGAAGGATTCAGGGAAACCTTGAGATAGTTCGAAGGATAAATAATGAGACGCGGATAGACTGAGGAGACAAGAAAGTAAGAAATTAGGAAAATTGGATGAAGGAAGTGACCTTCAAGAATGTGAAGTGTAAGACCGGTGGCATGATACCCAGAAAGGGAGACGCCAGGTATGAGAGATATCCCAATATTGAGATGACTGTTGAGATAAACAACAAGAGTAACTAAGGAATTATTAAGAAGAAGTTCACGTTGAACACGACCAATATCTTCCAGAACATCATTATTATCGTTACCAAATTAGGCATATACTATCGAGGTGGGAATGATTGAATAAGACACCCGTATCAGGCATATATGACTTGATTTATCCATGGAAGGATGCATGTACCTTTTTAAAGGTGGAATTAAGGATAGAACATCGGTAACTTAAAATGAATCCTAGGGGAATGTATAAAGGTTGGCATTTCACCCTTAATAGAGACATTATGAGTTGGGTAGTATGGAACGAAGGATTAAGGTAACAACAACCTTTAAAGATCAGTAGAGAAATTTTTCTGAAGTACATAGGCAATGGTTCTAGTATTAGTAAATGGTATTTTGATATGCCCCGTATCTAGGGAATACAGGAGGAATGATTCAAGCATAACCTTAGAAGTTTTACAAGGAGAATGGTAATATTCAAAGTTCTCAAGAATAGAAATTTTGATTAAGGAATTGTGACGTAATTATAATAATGCCAAGTGGGGCACATGTTAAACCATGAGAAAGTATAGATTGAACCCAACGAAGGTCAAGAATGGTGAAAACAAGAAGGACCCAAGATAAGAGGCGTATTAAGTATGATCGAGAGTCAGTCGTGACAATGATTAACCTCTAAAGACTGAGGCAATAACTTATGGAAAAATGGTGGTATTTTTTTTCTACTCATCAGATTTTAAGGAAAACATCTTCACACAAGCAGTGATTGGAAATGAGGTAGAAAATTTAGTTGGAGATCGTTCAAATGACATTGATTGTAAGGAAATTTGACTATCAGGAAAGGCCAAAGAGGTGGCCGACATTTTAAGTGTAAGAGAGCAATTATAGGCGCTCGTGCCAGAGGAATACAATGATGATGGTTGAAGCCGTAAAGGTTGTATTATGGTTTGGAAGATTGACATTCCTTCTGATGACTGTGCAATACCCAACCGTAATAGTAGTTGGTAAAGGTTTAATTCGTGTAATCGCCATGAGCGGGCTATCTATCTTAGAAGGTCCTATCTTGAGAATAATCCAGGACCATGTTTCAAAAAGGACTAAATGAACCTTTGAGTTAAGTCTTCTATTGAAGGCATATGATTAAGAATGGTATTAACCTGCTATCGTTGCTTTGATTGAAACTCTTCTGCAATTTTATCTGCTTGATGTCATGAAAGTACGTCAGGATCTGGAGTGTTCTTCATGAATTAATGAATGGGGATTATGTTAACTCCTTAGAAGAATTTGATACGACAGGTATGGACTCCTTATGGTTAGCTATTAAGATTCCAAGGAAAACGAATGACTACCGTAGGTCCGTGGTGGACTATAGTAATGCATCAACGATTCTTTGAATAATGAGCCGATTACAACCGCGAGAGTTGTATGGTAATGAATGTTGAGATTGAGTACAACTAATCGGGTTGTGGTGATGTATAAGTTATCATTGATAGACTAATTAAGTCAATTATCTACCTATTGAATACTTATTCCTTTTTATCAATAGAGAGTCGTATTACTATACGAGGAAGGTTGTAGTGCAAGCATAGTATTCTAGTAACGATGATGTCTAGAATGAGATCCCAGATTCGATTTTCGATGTCGAGGGAGTTTCAAAGGTGATTGTGTATAAGCTCGAGGAAGAGCATGGGTCCATAGAATGATGGACGGAATAGCAAAAATATTTAGGCATGTGAAATACGATGCTATAATACTTGATGTTGATATATATACGTATATGTTTTGTTCTCCTATGATAAACCTCTATAGTTCAGGGGTAGATTCCAAGCCAGATATTTTGTGGCAGTATATTTTATATATATACAATTCTCTTCAATTCATTCTTTTCTCTCCTTTTCATTTCATATAAGCTGAGAAGAACAACCCTTCCAGAAGGGGAGGTATTGCTGAATGACTATCTATCTGTGTGATAGAAGCCTAGTAGGATACCACATGTTGTTTAATTGCTTGTCAAGTACTAAAGGCTGGCCACCTTCTGTACTAACTATGCAATAGAACAAGTGTTCATGATCATAGTGATCTCTCAACAAATTCCTTTACTTCTATATGATGGATCAAGCTTTCGAAGATAGAAGCAGCTAGAAAGGAGTAGTATCAGTGCGGTGGTATTTTGATTCTAACACGTTCGTGATACTAAGGTTGGCATGGTTATTAAAAGGTTATAGAACGCTAACGAGCAAAAGTGTAACCAGTATAGTATTATGTACGGAAGATAGTAATGACTACAAACTGGAAAAGAATGGGTAGTGAGAAGAAAAAGCTATAATGCTAGAAGCTATGATGAGAGCCGGTGCAATAGACTTGAAAGAATTTGGAATGATCACTTAACGCGGATTAAGTTATCTCACGATAATCGATCGTATGTTAGTATCGAGGTATCGCCTTATGAGATCCTTGAGGGAAGACAATGTCGATCTCCCTTATGATAGGATGAAGTTGTAAAGCACAAGATGCTCGGACCCGCAGTAGTTCAAAGGACCAAGGATATAATAGATCTAATCAGAGGACTGCTGGTAGTAGCCCAAGGTGGACATAAAAAGTATGTTGATTTGACATGGAAGGACAAGGAATAGGAAATAGGGGACCTAGTAATGTTAAAGGTATCCCTTGGAAAGGATGGATGAGGTTCAGAAAGAAAAGAAAGCTAAGCCCACGAATTGTTGGACCCTTTGAGGTATTAAGACGTATTGGGAAATTAGCATATAAGCTAGCTCTACCCCCGAACCTGTAGCAAATTCATAACGTGTTCCACGTATCAATGTTAAGGAAGTATAATTCGGATGCCAGACAAATAAAGGCATATGAGCGCATAGACATGCAACCAGACGTAACCTATATGGAGCAACCGGGAAAGGTTATAGATTAAAAAGGAACAAGTGTTTGGGAGAAGGGCTATCAAACTAGTCAGAGTTTGATGGTAGAACCACAATATGGGAAGATTGACTTGAGAGTTAGATAGTGCAATGCTAAGAAAGTATCCCTATTCATATTTTTTCCTGATTCCGGGACGGAATCCTTTTAAGGAGGGGAGACTGTAATAACCCCAAAATTTTTGAACTTTTAATAACCCTTATGAATAGTGTTTTGCTGATTATGCTGAATAAGAAAACTTTCCATGCCACACTATGTTGGGGTTCTTCTATTGTTATTCTGAGATCTTATTAGTACTTTATATGGGATATAAGTATATGTAAAGATCGTCAGAATCCAAATTCGAACACTTTGATTTTTCCTGAAAATCCATCAGATACCGAAAGAATTGGGTATAAGGGAACATGATAAAAAGGATTTAAATTCAAGGATTATAAGAGAGGATCATAAAAGGAATATAATGTATTGAGAAAGGTTAAGGGAACCCAAGTAATGAGATCCCGGGTATGATCCCTCAAATGATAAACGAGAACGAAAGTTAAGCGAGCCGTATAACAGATCAGCGGTCATTAGCCAAGTAATTATAATCTAATCAAAGAGGTTAATGAGGATGATGTCATCAAACCAATAAGAAGAGGACAAGCATGGGAAGATGACATAAGATTGATGACCTAAGCATGACCAAAAAGGAAGGAAGTGTGGTTGATTATTAACCACACAATTTTACATGGTTAAAAGGGTAATTAAACAAAACAAAAACCTAGCAACCAAGCAAAACAAATCACAAACACAAAAACACATCTTGACTTCATTTCAAGCAACAAAGCTCTCGGCTTTTCTTCTTTTTCAAAGAGGAAAATTTCAAAATCCAAGATCCAACCATTGTTAAATTGCACGGTAATTATCCAAGGTACCTTATGATTAGTTATGGCTATCCTAGGAGTTTAAGCTCCAAATTCCTTCAGAATCTCTTTCAATAAATCATTTAAAAAAGATTGAATAGTGTTTTCAAGAAATTTAAATTGTTTGATCTTGTGTTTTTGGTTAGATTAAGCTTTGGTAAGGACTTTCAAGGGTGATTCGAAGCTCCTTAGTTACTCTCACTCACCAAGGAAGGTATAATCTCTTAACCTAGCATGGTTATTGAATATTAAGAGCTTATTATGAGTAGGATAGTTCATGAGAAGCATGGTGATTGAATATGTAGAGATTAGTTGGTTTTGTGATGTTTTTAGAGTTGTAAATCTTGGTTATTAGTTAATGAACTTAAGAACAGTTTTAGTTCATGTTTGAGATTAATATAAATTGGAAAACTTGAGGTGTTGGGACTGTTGTAGTGATGTATGGATGGATTTTGTTTGTATGGTTGAATTGTGGTTGGTTTGTGGTTGATTTGGAGTAGAATAAAAATTGGTAATCGCGTAAACATAGCCGTCGTAATGTCCGATTTACTTTAGACTGTTTTTGTTTTTACTATCAGGACCCGAGAACTCACTGTTAGATTTTTACCACTGCCAGTATTAGATAGTTCATGTTACGAGCTTCGTTTTGATATGTGGTTCGTTTGAATCCGATGTACGGTTTAGGAGAAACGACCGTTTTAAGTAACGGCGTTTCGCGAACGAACCATTACCCCTCGCCTTACTTTAAAACATTCGTTAAAGACCTTAAATGACTAATTGGAGTATGAAACATTTATGTAAAGTGTATTAGGAAGTTGGTAAGGCACTCGCGAAAGAATTGCCTTAAAACTCTTAATGGTTAATTTATTAAAAATGGTGGAGCCGAGGGTACTCGAGCGACTTAAGAGAATTGTTGAGCGCAAAGCGAGCGTTAGAGTCTAATTGGTTAAAGTATAGATTCATAAGCGACTTTGGTTTAATTCCAACTTATATGTGGTTTATAGGTTACCAGACTCATCCCAGGACTTTTACCACCCCCAGTCACTCAGAAAAGTTTTCTACCCTGTTATACTGTTGTTGTGATGTATACATATGTATATGCATTATCTTGTGATAGATGCATGATGGTTAATTAGCAAATCTTGCGATATATTGGAGCATGTGATATGGTATATATGCATGTCTTGTTTCGTAATCTTGATATATATCTGTTGATTCAAATGCTTATTAGTTGCATAATACCTTATGCTAGAGATACAGCAGTAATTTGCATATACCCTTAGTATAGGAGATCCCAAATGTGAACATTTTCTAAAACCGGGAGTCGATGTTCCCGAGTATATTATATATATTTATAGATATATAGAGATATAGTTTTCAAAACTATGAATCTAATAAGGTTTATTCGATAACTTTATTTTATTAATGAATATTATTTTGAATATTCATTCGAGGACATATGACTCCGTTTATTTTATTAATGAATATTATTTTGAATATTCATTCGAGGACATATGACTCCGTTTCTTTTATTAATGAATATAATTATTTGAATATTCATTCGAGAACTTATGACTCCGATTATTTACTAATTATTATTCTTTATTTTATTAAAGAATAATGTGTCGATAATCAAACTCACTTTTGATTATTCAAATAAAGATAGTACTTTCGTATAAGTATATCTTTGGTTATTTAATATTAATTTCAAGTATAAGTTTTAAAACTTCTACTTCAATTATTTTTATAAAGATTATTCTTAATGGGAATATTATTTAAATAATAATATTCAGATATTTTCTAATATATTGGGACTGATTTATTTTATTAAATCAGCATCACTCCAAACATTCTTAAAAATGTTTTCGAGTCTTCAAAATGATTTTAAAGGTTAGGGCGGATCCCAAAACTCATTTTTATATTTAAGATCCTCCTTTCGAAGGGGATTTAAATACTCGCTCAAAACCTGAGAGATCCGGCTCTGTGGTGTATTTTATATTCGCAACAAGGTTGATATTTTGATAAAAGAGTTTTTGATTACTTACCCAACACTCGGGAAGTAAAATTCTTGGAATAAGTTAATCCATTAACAGGACATCGCCTAGGAAATATCGGTGAGTTTTCCTTTCCAACTAGATACGACTTCTTGGTGGAGCCGTATCAACAAGTTTCTACTTGGGGAAAGTGGGGACGAGCTTTACGTTTCAGAGTCATGGATTTCATCTGAACTAGGAGTGGCGTAAGTGGTCGGGTGGCGTCGGCCCAGCCTTATTATATTGGGCCCAATTGGCCTAGAAGTTCTGCTAAGACGGTCCATTCCTTAGGAGTCCAGTGTTCAGTTGACAAGTAAATCCGACAGGTTCTCCTCTACATGTAGAAAATGGTGGGGTTGCACTACTGCGACTGATCATCGTGAGTGGTCTTCCTGGCACGGAAAACTCCCCTAATGAGTTCATCATCCAGTTGGATATTTCTGCAACACTACCCAGAGCAGTTTGATAGAAAGGCTACGGCTGGGCGATTGTTGAGTGTTGGCATGGTCGAGTTTTCAAAATGATGTTTCCATCAAATGAAGTATCTCGTAACTTCGTTTCTTTTGAATGATATTTCAAAGATTGATTCTATACAAGTTATGCCTTGTAGTCTCATCTATGTGATGAACTTTTGAAACTAATTATAACTTGAACGGTGGTAGTTCAAGTAGTATTCAGAAAAGATATAAGTATATTGGAGTATCTTGTAACTTCATCTTTTAAACTTATATCTAGTAAATGATTACCTTGTGCATGTCAAAGATTTTCAGAAAAATGTTGAGACAAGGTTAGATATATGAGATCACCTTGCAACGATATTTTTATACAGTTATAAACTAGAACTCTGTGGATGTTATGCATGTCAGAGGATTTCAAATATTGTGAAAAGTATATATATATATGTATATATATATACTGAATATTTTGCGACTTGGTCGCGTTAAGATATCAGCTTGGTTCATTTCTTTTGACCAAGACTTTCATGAGTACTATGAGAATGCTCATATATTGTTAATCATTGTAATAACCCCAATTTTTGAGAAATTTTGAAACCCTTATGAATAGTGTTTTGCTGAACGAGAAAACTTTTCATGCCACACTATGTAGGGGTTCTGTTATGGATATTCTGAGATTTTATTAGTACTCTATATGATATATAAGTGTATGTAAAGATCGTCAGAATCCAATTCCGAACACTTTGATTTTTCCCGGAAATCCACTAGATACGGAGAGAATTGAGTATAAGGTAACAGGATAAAAAAGGATTTAAATTAAAGGATTATAAGAGAGGATCATAAAAGGAATATAATATATTGAGAAAGGTTAAGGGAACCTAAGTAATAAGATCCCGGGTATGATCCCTCAAACGATAAACGAGAACGAAAGATAAGCGAACCGTAAAACAAATAAGTGACCAAGAGACAAGCTTGTACCAGAAGCCAGGGATTGTGATATCATCAAACCACAAGGTGTGGACAAGTGGGAGCATTATGACATGTGCAAGGTGACACAAGCATGACATGGGAAGGAAGGAGGTGTGGTTGAATGAGAACCACACAAATTCAAGGGCAACAAGGTAATTAACTAAATCAAACACAAAAACAAGCCAACCAAGCCAAGCAAAATCATTTTTCATCAAAATCAAAAAGCAACCAAGGCATGGTTCATCTTTGCTCTCGGCTTTTACTATTCAAAAGAGCAAGAAATTCAAAATCAAAGATCCAAGCTTCCTAAATTGGTGAGTTAATTCCCTAATCATCTTCATGCTTAGTTAGGGCTATATCATGAATTTAAGCCATCAATTCCTTCTCCATCTTCTTCATTTAATCAAAGAAGAAGATTATGAATAGTGTTTTCAAGTTTTTAACTTGAAGTTTTTCTTGTTTTCCTTGAAGATCCAAGCTTTCCTAAGACTTCTCAAAGCTTCTTAAGGCTTCCTAGCTCCTCCCACCACTTCAAGGAAGGTATACCATCTCCAAACCCTAGATTCCTATGTATTATAAGATGATTTTGATTAGTAGGATGATATTGTAGCTTGTTGTTGTGATTAGAGTTTGGGATTTGAAATGGTAGTGAAATGGAATGGTAAATGTTGTGGTTTTGATTAAAAGAACTGAAGTATGGTTAAAGTTAAGCTTAGGCATAAGTATGAATGATTAAATTGAATTGGTTGGGGTTGTTATGATGTGATAAGGATGGATGTTGGTTGTATGTTGGATTTGAGGTTGATTTGGAATGGTTTTGAATGGTTTAAAATATTGGAAATCGCGTAAACATAGTCGTCGTAACGTCCGATTTTCTTTAGACTGTTTTTGTGCATAACATTAGGACCCGAGAACCCCCTGCTAGATTATGACCATTGCCATTTCTAGATAGCTCATGTTACGAGCTTCGTTTTGATATGTAGTTCGTTCGATTCTGATGCACGGTTTAGGAGAAACGACCGTTTCAAGTAACGGCGTTTCGCGAACGAAACTTTTCCCCTCGCCTTACTTTGAAACATAGGTTAAAGACCAAAAAGGGTTAATTAATGTATGAAACATTTATGGTAAGTGTGTTAGGCAGTTGGTAAGACACTCGCGAAGGAATCGCTTTAAAACTCGTAAAGGTTAAATTATTAAAAATGGTGGAGCCGAGGGTACCCGAGTGACTTAAGCGAATCAGTGAGCGCAAAACAAGCGTTAGAGTCTAAGTTAGTTAAAGTATAGATTTACAAGTGATTTTGGTTTAATTCCAACTTACTTGTTGTTTATAGGTTACCAGACTCGTCCCGAGCCTTTTATCACCCCAAGTCGCTCAGGCAAGTTTTCTACCCGTTATAACTGTTGTTGTGATGAATATATGTATATGCATTATCTTGCGATAGATGCATGTTGGTTAATTAGCAAATGTTGCGATATATTGAAGCATGCTGATATGGTATATATGCATGCCTGTTTCGTATTCTTGCCATATATATCTGTTGGTTCAGTTGATAATACCTATGCTAGAGAATAGCAGTAATTCGCATATACCCTTAGTATAGGGACCCAAAGGTGAAAACATTTTCTAAAACCGGGAGTCGAGGATCCCGAGTAGATTTTATATATATATATATATATATTTATATATATAGGTTATAGTTTTCAAAACTATTAATCGAATAAGGTTTATTCGATAACTTTATTTTATTAATGAATATTATCTTGAATATTCATTCGAGGGCTTATGACTCCTTTTATTTTATTAATTGAATATTATTTGAATATTCATTTGAGGATGTATGACTCCTTTATTTTATTTAATGAATATTATTTATAATATTCATTCGAGGTATTATGACTCCGCTTATTACTGAAATATATTCTTTATTTTATTAAAGAATAAGGTGTTAATAATCAAACTTATTTTCGATTATTCAAATAAAGATAATACTTTCATATAAGTGTATCTTTGGTTATTTAATACTCGTTTCAAGTATAAGTTTTAAAACTTCTACTTCAATTATTTTTATAAAGATTATTCTTTATGGGAATATTATTTAAATAATAATATTCAGATATTTTCTAATATATCGGGACTGATTTATTTTAATAAATCAGCAGTACTCCAAACACTCTTTAAAGTGTTTTCGAGTCTTCAAAAATGATTTTTAAAGTTAGAGCGGATCCCAAAACTCATTTTTATATTTAAGATCTTCCTTTTAAGGGGATTTAAATACTCGCTCAAAACCTGAGGGATCCGGCTCTATGGTGTATTTTATATTCGCAACAAGGTTGCTGTTTTGATAAATGAATTGATTATTTGCCCAATGTTCGGGAAGTAAGCCCATCTAATTGAGTCGGCATAAGCGACAGGCCGGGGTACGGTCTATCAAAGTGTAAGTGGCTGGGTGGCAGTCCATCAACGCGTAAGAGGCCGGGTGGCGGTCCAGCACAAGGTCCTTATGTGGCCAGGGTGATGACCGGTGGGGGATTCATCCATCTACTAGTAGAAAAGGTTACTTATTGGTATCTTTGCCTGATCAGCAAGATATCTGTTTTATGCCAAAATTCTTTTCCTTCCAAATTCATTGGATATTGCAACTCTGTTCATACTTTACATGACAGAGGTTTTCAGGAAATGTATGGGAGATATATATGAATATATTTATATATCGGGTCTTAATGAAGTATCTCGTAACTTCATTATTTATAATGATATTCAAAGATTGAATCTATTCAAATCTTGTCTTGTAGTCTCATCTATGTGATGAACCTTTGAAACTGATTATAACTTGAACGAGGGTAGTTCAAGTAGTATTTGGGAAAGATATAAGTATTTTGGGGTATCTTGTAACTTCATCTTTTAAACTTATATCTAGTTAATGATTATCTTATGCATGACAAAGATTTTCAGAAAAATGTTGAGACAAGGTTAGATATATGAGATCACCTTGCAACGATATTTTTATACAGTTATACACTGGAACTCTGTGTATATTATGCATGGAAGAGGACTTCCAAGATTTTGAAAAGTATATATGTATATATACTGAATATTTTGCGACTTCATCGCATTAAGATATCAAACTTGGTTCATTTCTTTTGACCAAGACTTTCATGAGTACTATGAGAAGGCTCATATATTGTAAATCATTATACATATTATTTTGGTGGGCTTGCTGCTCACCCTTGCTTTATTTTTTCATCACACAACAACAGTTAGGAAAGATGGCCAGACTCCAGCAGACCCAGCGCAAGCGCGTGGGAAGCGTCCCGCGTCTTTCCGATGATGTTGTGGCTGCTATAGCTGCAGAGGTATATCCATTGGTAGATCGGGCATTCTACTTTTGAGAATCAAATTATGTATAATTATAACTTGTGGCAGATAATGGCAATTAACTGTAAATTTATCAAGTAATCATTTTGGGTTGTAATAACTTTTAAATGGTGGATTCAAAGACTTGTACTTATTTTAATTTCATCTCTGAGACTATAACGGGTTGTGGTGTGTGTTAGAGTGGGGTCACAGCATAAGGTTATTATTATTAATTAAGTGAAGTGATATTGTGGAAAGAAAGACCGTGACGACCCGGATCCCCGACCCCGGATCTGGGGGTGTTACAGAAATGGTATCAGAGCTAAGCGTTATAAACCTCAGAGATGATGGGACGTTAAGATAATAAGTTCACTAAGATAATAAGAACTCTTGCCAAGTTCATAGTCGGGCTACCTAACGTAGTACTGACAGTTAAAACCCTTATGGGAACCCTTATAAATATCGTGATAGGAGCGTAGTTCGTTATCGTATATGGTAGCGGGACTCCGAACCCTGAGGTTGAGGAGCAACATCGCGATGATATTTTATTACTAATTGGAGATCGGATTGTGGATCCGATAGAGTGTCCTAATGCAGGACCGGATAATGTTGATATTGAGGATTTAGCGGTTGAGGATGTTGTCCTAGAAGGGATAGTTGTTGAGGAGGATCCCATGGAGGATCCTGACAGGATTGGATAAAGGACCACTGATGAATTGATGACCATGGCTTGGTCGACTACCAGAGGTAGGATTGGCCGGTCACTACCGGAGGTTCGTTCAAGTTGTAAAGATAGTAGCCCCTTTAACGTGGCTTACTCGTAAGACTGAGAAGTTCGAATGGACAGAGAAATGCGAGAACAGCTTTCAAGAACTGAAGCAGAGGTTGGTGATGGCCCTTATTCTGGCGTTGCCGGATGGAAAAAGAGATTTTGTGAAGTATAGTGACGCTTCGCACAAGGGCTTAGGGTGCGTGCTTATGCAGCACGGTAAGGTAATCGCGTACATGTCAAGACAATTAAGGTAATATGAAATTCGATATCCCCGCTCATGAGCTTAGGCTCGTGGCAATAGTTTTACCCTAAGGATTGGGGGCACTACTTGTATGGAGAGAAGTGCGAGAATTACCTAAGCCATAAGTGCTCTAGTACATTTTCACGTAGAAAGAGCTCAATATATGCCAGAGGAGGCAGTTAGAGCTAATCAAGAATAATGATTGGGAGATTCTTTATCATTCGGGGAAAGCCAATATGGTGGCTGATGCCCTTAGTAAAAAGGAGAGACTCAAGATGATAATGTCTTTTGGAGAGTTTATAAGAGATTTTGAGAAAATGGAAATAGAAGTGAAGGTAACCGGAGCCGGTACCGAAAAGCTGTTTGAGATTGCAATACAGCCCGAATTATTGGAAAAGATCATATTGTGCCAGAAAAAGTTATGAATGAAGGCAGAGAGCCAACAATTAGATAAAAGATTAATATCGAGAAAGATGATAAGGGAATAATGAGGTATTCCTATAGAATTTGGGTTCCGAAAGTTCAAGAGCGTAAGGATGAGAACTTAGATGAGAGCCATAGTTTGAGGAATAAGATTTAGAGCAAACCCTGAACGTGATAGTCAGGGAGGTCGCCATCAAGATAGAAGGAACCCATGACATAATGGAGTGGAAAATGAGGATTTTAAATTAAAAGATGACCCCAATTATGGGGAGTAGGATGAAACATTTCATACTAAGGAAACAGAAAGTCGAGTAAGGAAAGGAGACCCGAGACGGTACTCCTATACGACAATTCATGGACCTGTCTAAAAAGAACTTAGACTATTATCCCCAACCACCACCCTGAGGAGACAGTGCGGTGAGAAATTCTTTCAGGACCTTTAAGTCGCTAAGCTCTCAGAGTTCCATGGAACAAGCTGACCCAGCCGAGGCAAGAGCCTGGCTAAAGGAAATAGAGGAATCATTTGAGATTCTAAATGATTGACGAACCATAAAGGACTGTTTTGTCACTTACCCTCCTAAGAGAGAGGCCACCCGCTGGTGAAAGACCAAGAAAGGCACGGAGCCAGAGGTTATGATAAACTGATTAAAGTTCAGCCAATTGTTTTCGGGAAAGTAATTCCCAAGGTTATGGAGAGAGTGTAAAAGCTTTAGAGCCAGAACAAAGGCAGACGAGTATGATGAATTATGAATTTAAGTTGTAAAAGTTGTCAAGATTCGTTCTAAGGACACGAATCCAAAATGACGGGATGTTTGAAATCAATGCTTATGTTGTGTTGGTTCATGAAATAATGATAAGAGAAAGGAAAAAAAAAAATTGAAGTGGAAAGGAATATAACGGCAATAGAGTTTGAGGTATGATAAGGGAGTTGGGTATGAGGAAACCCTAACGACTCGTAGCAATAGAAATAGAAAAGTATGCATTCGTCAGGATGAGGGTGATTCACCATAAGTTAAAATTGATGGTTGAGGGCATAAGAGATACATATAGTTTATCCCCTGTAAGTTGGGAGGATTCGAGGAAACCTTGAGATAATTCGAAGGATAAATAATGAGACGCGGATAGACTAAGGGGATAAGGAAGTAAGAAATTAGGAAAAATTGGATGAAGGAAGTGACCTTCAAGAAGGTGAAATGTAAGACCGGTGGCTTGATACCCAGAAAGGGAGACGCCAGGTATGAAAGATATCCCAACATTGAGGTGACTGTTGAGATAAACAACAAAAGTAAATAAGGAATTATTAAGAAGAAGTTCACGTTGAACACGACCAATATCTTCCAGAACATCCTTGTTATCGTTACCAAATTAGGCAAGACAAGTGGATAACCATTGTTATCTTTTGGAGGCCATATGGATTGACCTCAATATGAATAAGGATGCTATTATGAAGTTAGGTATAGACTATCGAGGTGGGAATGATGAATATGATAATCTATCAAGGATATATGACTTGATTTATTCGTGGAAGGATGCAGGTACCTTTTAAAGGTGGAATTAAGGATAGAACATTGGTAACTTAAAATGAATCCTAGGGGACTGCATAAAGGTTGGCATGTCACCCTTGATAGGGACAGTATGAGTTTTGACAGTATGATTGGGAAAGGGTTAAGGTAACAACAACCTTAAGAATCAGTGGAGAAATTTTGCAGAAGTATATAGATAATGGTTCTACTATTAGTAAATGGTATTGTGATATGCCCTGTATCTAGGGAATACATGAGGAACGATTGAAGGATAACCTTAGAGGTTTTATAAGGAAAAAGGTAATATTCAAAATTCTCAAGAATAGAAATGTGGATAAAGGAAATATGACGTAATTATAATGATGCCAAGTGGGGCACGTGTTAGACCACGAGAAAGTATGGATCGAACCAGTAATGGTCGAAATTGTTCAGGGCAATTAGGACTTAAGATAAAAAAAATGTGTTCTAAGTATGATTGAGAGTCAGTATTGACAGTGATTAGCCTCTAAAGAATGAGGCAATAACTTATGGAAAAATGGTGATATTTTTTTTCCCATCTGATTTTAAGGAAAACATCTTCACTCAAGCAGTGATCGGAAATAAGGTAGAAAATTTATTTGGAGGTGGTTAAAATGACATTGACTGTAAGGAAATTTTACTATCAGGAAAGGCCAAAGAGGTGGCCGACACTTTAAAGGTAAGTGGATAATTATAGGCGCGTGTGCCAAAAGAATACAGTGATGATGGTTAAAAATGTGAAGGTTGAATTATGGTTTGGAAGATTGACATTCCTTCTGATGACTGTGCAATACCCAACCGTAATAGTAGTTGGTAAAGGTTTAATTCGTGTAATCGCCATGAACGGGCTATCTATCTTAGAAGGTCCTATCTTGAGATAAGCCAGGACCATGTTTCAAAAAGGACTAGATGAACCCTTGAGTTAATTCTTCTATTTAGGGCGTATGATTAAGAATGGTATTAACCTGCTATCGTTGCTTTGATTGAAACTCTTCTGCACTTTTATCTGCTTCATGTCATGTATGTATGTCAGGATCAGGAGTGTTCTTCATGAATCAGGAATGGTGATTATGTTACCTCCTTAGAAGGATTTGATACGAGATGTATGGACTCTGTATGGTTAGCTATTAAGACTTCAGGGAAAATGAATGACTACAGTGGGTCAGTGGTGGACCATAGTAAGGCAGCAATGATTCTGCGAGTAGTGAGCTGATTACAACCATGAGAGTTGTATTGGAATGGGTGTTGAGATTGAGTACCACTAATCGGGTCGTGGTAGTGTATAAGTTATCATTGATAGACTAATTAAGTAGAGTATCTACCTGGTGAATAATTATTCTTTCTTATCAATAGAGAGTCGTATTATTATACGAGGAAGGTTGCGGTGCGAGCATAGAATCCTAGTAACGGTGATATATAGAATGAGATCCCAGATTCGATTTTCGATGTTGAGGGAGTTTCAAAGGTGATTGTGTATAAGCTCGAGGAAGAGCATGGGTCCATAGAATGATGGACGGGATAGCGAAAATATTTAGGCACGTGAAATGCGATGCTTTAATACTTGATGTTGATATAAATACATATATGTTTTGTTCTTCTATGACAAACCTCTATAGTTCAGAGGTAGATTCCAAGCCAGATATTTTATGGCAATAAATTTTTTTATGAATATACAATTCTCTTCAGTTCGTTCTTTTCTCTTCTTTTCATTTCATGTAAGCTGAGAAGAACAACCCTTCTAGAAGGGGAGGTATTACCGAATGACTATCTATCTGTGTGATAGAAGCCGAGTAGGATACCAGCTATTGTTTAATTGCTTGTCAAGTACTAAAGGCTGGCCACCTTCTGTACTAACTATGCGATATAACAAGTGTTCATGATCATAGTGATCTCTCAACAAATTCCTTTACTTCTATTTGATTGATCAAATTTTGGAAAATAGAAACAACTGAAAAAGGAGTAATAAAGTGGTGGTAGTATGCGGAATGGAAACACATTCGTGATACTAAGGTTGACGTGGTTATTAAAAGGTTATAGAACGCTAGCGAGCAAAGTATAACCCGTATAATATTAGGAACGGAAGGTAGTAGCGATTACGAACTGGAAAAGAATGGGTATTGAGAAGCAAAAGTTCTAATGATAAAAGCTATAATGAGAGTCTGTGCAATAGACTTGAAAGAATTTGGAATGATCACTTAACACGGATTAAGTTATCTTACGATAGTAGATCATATGTCAGTATTGAGGTATCGCCTTATGAGATCCTTGAGGGAAGATAATGTCGATCTCCCTTATGTTAGGATGAAGTTGTAGAGCGCAAGATGCTCGGACCCGCAGTAGTCCAAAGGACCAAGGATATAATAGATCTAATCAGAGGACGACTGGTAGTAGCCAGGAAGGACATAAGAAGTATGTCGATTTGACACGAAAGGATAAAGAATAGGAAGTAGGGGACCTAGTGTTGTTATAGGTATTCCCTTGGAAAGGAAGGATGAGGTTCGGAAAGAAATGAAAGCTAAGTCCATGAATTGTTGGACCCTTGGATATATTAAGACATATTGGGAAGTTATCATATGAGCTAGCCCTAACCCCGAATATGTAACAAGTTCGTAACGTGTTTCACGTATCAATGTTAAGGAAGTGTAATTCAGATGCCAGATAAATAGGGGCATATGAGCGCATAGACATGCAACCCGACGTAACCTATATGGAGCAACCAGGAAGGGTTATAGAGTGAAAAGGAACAAGTGCTTAGGGGAAGGATTATCAAACTAGGCAGAGTTTGGTGGCAGGACCACAATGGGGGAAAATTGACTTGAGAGTTAGAAAGTGCAATATTAAGAAGGTATCCCTATTCATTTCTATCTGATTCCGGGACGGAATCCTTTTAAGGAGGGGAGACTATAATAACCCCAATTTTTGAGAAATTTTGAAACCCTTATGAATAGTGTTTTTGCTGAACGAGAAAACTTTTCATGCCACACTATGTAGGGGTTCTGTTATGGATATTCTGAGATTTTTATTAGTACTCTATATGGTATATAAGTGTATGTAAAGATCGTCAGAATCCAATTCCGAACACTTTGATTTTTCCCGGAAATCCACTAGATACGGAGAGAATTGAGTATAAGGTAACAGGATAAAAAAGGATTTAAATTAAAGGATTATAAGAGAGGATCATAAAAGGAATATAATATATTGAGAAAGGTTAAGGGAACCTAAGTAATAAGATCCCGGGTATGATCCCTCAAACGATAAACGAGAACGAAAGATAAGCGAACCGTAAAACAAATAAGTGACCAAGAGACAAGCTTGTACAAGAAGCCAGGGATTGTGACATCATCAAACCACAAGGTGTGGACAAGTGGGAGCATTATGACATGTGCAAGGTGACACAAGCATGACATGGGAAGGAAGGAGGTGTGGTTGAATGAGAACCACACAAATTCAAGGGCAACAAGGTAATTAACTAAATCAAACACAAAAAACAAGCCAACCAAGCCAAGCAAAATCATTTTTCATCAAAATCAAAAAGCAACCAAGGCATGGTTCATCTTTGCTCTCGGCTTTTTACTATTCAAAAGAGCAAGAAATTCAAAATCAAAGATCCAAGCTTCCTAAATTGGTGAGTTAATTCCCTAATCATCTTCATGCTTAGTTAGGGCTATATCATGAGTTTAAGCCATCAATTCCTTCTCCATCTTCTTCATTTAATCAAAGAAGAAGACTATGAATAGTGTTTTCAAGTTTTTAACTTGAAGTTTTTCTTGTTTTCCTTGAAGATCCAAGCTTTCCTAAGACTTCTCAAAGCTTCTTAAGGCTTCCTAGCTCCTCCCACCACTTCAAGGAAGGTATACCATCTCCAAACCCTATATTCCTATGTATTATAAGATGATTTTGATTAGTAGGATGATATTGTAGCTTGTTGTTGTGATTAGAGTTTGGGATTTGAAATGGTAGTGAAATGGAATGGTAAATGTTGTGGTTTTGATTAAAAGAACTGAAGTATGGTTAAAGTTAAGCTTAGGCATAAGTATGAATGATTAAATTGAATTGGTTGGGGTTGTTATGATGTGATAAGGATGGATGTTGGTTGTATGTTGGATTTGAGGTTGATTTGGAATGGTTTTGAATGGTTTAAAATATTGGAAATCGCGTAAACATAGTCGTCGTAACGTCCGATTTTCTTTAGACTGTTTTTGTGCATAACATTAGGACCCGAGAACCCCCTGCTAGATTATGACCATTGCCATGTCTAGATAGCTCATGTTACGAGCTTCGTTTTGATATGTAGTTCGTTCGATTCCGATGCACGGTTTAGGAGAAACGACCGTTTCAAGTAACGGCGTTTCGTGAACGAAACTTTTCCCCTCGCCTTACTTTGAAACATAGGTTAAAGACCAAAAAGGGTTAATTAATGTATGAAACATTTATGGTAAGTGTGTTAGGAAGTTGGTAAGACACTCGCGAAGGAATCGCTTTAAAACTCGTAAAGGTTAAATTATTAAAAATGGTGGAGCCGAGGGTACCCGAGTGACTTAAGCGAATCAGTGAGCGCAAAACAAGCGTTAGAGTCTAAGTTAGTTAAAGTATAGATTTACAAGTGATTTGGTTTAATTCCAACTTACTTGTTGTTTATAGGTTACCAGACTCGTCCCGAGCCTTTTATCACCCCAAGTCGCTCAGGCAAGTTTTCTACCCGTTATAACTGTTGTTGTGATGAATATATGTATATGCATTATCTTGCGATAGATGCATGTTGGTTAATTAGCAAATGTTGCGATATATTGAAGCATGCTGATATGGTATATATATGCATGCCTGTTTCGTATTCTTGCCATATATATCTGTTGGTTCAGTTGATAATACCTATGCTAGAGAATAGCAGTAATTCGCATATACCCTTAGTATAGGGACCCAAAGGTGAAAACATTTTCTAAAACCGGGAGTCGAGGATCCCGAGTAGATTTTATATATATATATATATATATATATATATTTATATATATATGGTTATAGTTTTCAAAACTATTAATCGAATAAGGTTTATTCGATAACTTTATTTTATTAATGAATATTATCTTGAATATTCATTCGAGGGCTTATGACTCCTTTTATTTTATTAATTGAATATTATTTGAATATTCATTTGAGGATGTATGACTCCTTTATTTTATTTAATGAATATTATTTATAATATTGATTCGAGGTATTATGACTCCGCTTATTACTGAAATATATTCTTTATTTTATTAAAGAATAAGGTGTTAATAATCAAACTTATTTTTGATTATTCAAATAAAGATAATACTTTCATATAAGTGTATCTTTGGTTATTTAATACTCGTTTCAAGTATAAGTTTTAAAACTTCTACTTCAATTATTTTTATAAAGATTATTCTTTATGGGAATATTATTTAAATAATAATATTCAGATATTTTCTAATATATCGGGACTGATTTATTTTAATAAATCAGCAGTACTCCAAACACTCTTTAAAGTGTTTTCGAGTCTTCAAAAATGATTTTTAAAGTTAGAGCGGATCCCAAAACTCATTTTTATATTTAAGATCTTCCTTTAAGGAGATTTAAATACTCGCTCAAAACCTGAGGGATCCGGCTCTATGGTGTATTTTATATTCGCAACAAGGTTGCTGTTTTGATAAATGAATTGATTACTTGCCCAATGTTCGGGAAGTAAGCCCATCTAATTGAGTCGGCATAAGCGACAGGCCGGGGTACGGTCTATCAAAATGTAAGTGGCTGGGTGGCAGTCCATCAACGCGTAAGAGGCCGGGTGGCGGTCCAGCACAAGGTCCTTATGTGGCCAGGGTGATGACCGGTGGGGGATTCATCCATCTACTAGTAGAAAAGGTTACTTATTGGTATCTTTGCCTGATCAGCAAGATATCTGGTTTATGCCAAAATTCTTTTCCTTCCAAATTCATTGGATATTGCAACTCTGTTCATACTTTACATGACAGAGATTTTCAGGAAATGTATGGGAGATATATATGAATATATTTATATATCGGGTCTTAATGAAGTATCTCGTAACTTCATTATTTATAATGATATTCAAAGATTGAATCTATTCAAATCTTGTCTTGTAGTCTCATCTATGTGATGAACCTTTGAAACTGATTATAACTTGAACGGGGGTAGTTCAAGTAGTATTGGGAAAGATATAAGTATTTTGGGATATCTTGTAACTTCATCTTTTAAACTTATATCTAGTTAATGATTATCTTATGCATGACAAAGATTTTCAGAAAAACGTTGAGACAAGGTTAGATATATGAGATCACCTTGCAACGATATTTTTATACAGTTATACACTGGAACTCTGTGTATATTATGCATGGAAGAGGACTTCCAAGATTTGAAAAGTATATATGTATATATACTGAATATTTTGCGACTTCATCGCATTAAGATATCAAACTTGGTTCATTTCTTTTGACCAAGACTTTCATGAGTACTATGAGAAGGCTCATATATTGTAAATCATTATACATATTATTTTGGTGGGCTTGCTGCTCACCCTTGCTTTATTTCTTCATCACACAACAACAGTTAGGAAAGATGGCCAGACTCCAGCAAACCCAGCACAAGCGCGTGGGAAGCGTCCCGCGTCTTCCCGATGATGTTGTGGCTGCTATAGCTGCAGAGGTAGATCTATTGGTAGATCGGGCATTCTACTTTTGAGAATCAAATTATGTATAATTATAACTTGTGGCAGATAATGGCAATTAACTGTAAATTTATCAAGTAATCATTTTGGGTTGTAATAACTTTTAAATGGTGGATTCAAAGACTTGTACTTATTTCAATTTCATCTCTGAGACTATAACGGGTTGTGGTGTGTGTTAGTGTGGGGTCACAGCATAAGGTTATTATTATTAATTAAGTGAAGTGATATTGTGGAAAGAAAGACCGTGACGACCCGGATCCCCGACCCCGGATCTGGGGGTGTTACAATCATTATACATATTATTTTGGTGGGCTTGTTGCTCACCCTTGCTTTCTTCTTTCATCACACAACAACAGATATAAAAGATGAACAAGAGCAAGCTTCCTATTCGCAAGCGGTTAGAAAACGTTCCGCAGTTTTCTGGAAGCGTTGATGCCGCCGTAGGTGAGGTAGGAGCTACCAATAGGCAAGGTTTTCAACTATTGATGAACCAGACTTATGTATAATATGAATTGTAATAATGGCAAGGAAAATATGTAAATTATTCAGAAACCCTTTTAAGGTGTAACGGTTTATAATTGTGGAATAAAATGACTTGTGTTATTTTTGGTATTCATCTCTGAGACTATAACTTGTGGTGTGTGTGTGTGTATATTGTGGGGTCACAGTACTCAGTAGTTGGTTGACTGTTAAGATTAAGTATTGATAAGGGAAATGGAACTCATGACAACCCGAATCCCCGACCCCGAATTTGGGGGTGTTACATGCTGTATAGACATTCTTCCTGAGTTGCTCTTCTTGTTTGAACTCTAGAAGAAACATCACCAATGATAAGCTCAAAGGGGTGATCTTTTGTCCATTTCCTTTGTTGAGGTAGATTAGCTCTAGATGAAGAAACCTCATTGTTGTCTTGATGTGTGATTGAGTTTTGATTGTCAGAAACTCCTCCTGAGTTTGTGGATCTTTGATTTGAGAAAGGGGAACTTTCTATAGGTGATCTGTCTTGACCTTCTGCTCCTTTTGATAACCCGACGGATGGTGAATTTTGAGTACCGACAGATGGGGCAGGTTGTCTCCGACGGATAACGCATATTGCCTCCCGAAAGATGAAGCATTATGCAACTCAACAGATGTTGAGTTTTGTGCTTCATTGGTAGTAGATTTATCTGCTTTATCCTTAGACACTGTATCTTGATCACTTTCGTCATCACTGTCATCACTAACCATCTCCACATTGTCGAATTTGAGGCTCTCATGGTAATCTCCATCTTTCAGTCCTTCAATCTTTCATCATCAACCACAACATGTATAGATTCCACGAAAATGTTGGTTCTTAGATTGTAGACTCTATATGCTTTACCAACAACATATCCAACAAAAATTCCTTCATCTGCTTTAGCATCAAACTTCCCATTTTGATCAGTTTGATTTCTCAGAATATAGCATTTGCAGCCAAAGACATGAAGAAAGTTTAGAGTTGGCTTCTTGTTCTTGAACAATTGATAGGGAGTCATGCATCTTGCTTGATTAACCAGAGAAATGTTCTGAGTGTAGTATGCAGTATTACAGCTTCAACCCAAAAATATGTTGGTAGTTAGATTCTTCAGGCATTGTCCTTTGCAGCTTCAATAAGTGATCTGTTCTTCCTTTCCACTACTCCATTCTATTGTGGAGTCCTTGCTGCTGAAAACTCATGCAGAATCCCATTTTCCTCACAAAATGCTCTCATGACAGAATTCTTGAACTCAGTTCCATTGCTCACTCCTGATTCTTCTAACTTTGAAATCAGGATGATTGTTGACTTGCCTTATGTGATTGATGATGATTTCACTAGCCTCATCTTTAGACTTTAGGAAATATGTCCAAGAGAACTTGAGAAATCATCTACAATTACTAGGCAAATCTTTTCCTTGAGATGGACAATACATTGACTGGTCCAAACAAATCCATGTGAAGCAGTTGCAAGGCTCTTCAATTGTTGAATCAAGTTTCTTCCTGAATGATGCTTTAATCTGCTTCCCTTTTGGCAGGCATCACATAGTCCATCCTTTGAAAACTCCACTAGGAGGCAATGTCCTCTTACCAGTTCTTTCTTTACCAACTCATTCATGGTATTGAAGTTTAAATGAGATAGCTTCTTGTGCCATAGCCAACTTTCATCATGACTTGCTTTACTGAGAAGGCAAGTTACAGATTTCTGCATTTAGTGAGTTGAAATTAGCTAGGATACACATTTCCTCTTCCAACCAGTGAGAACCACTTTAGATTGCTTCTTTATTAGTCACAACACAGGCTTCTGAGTTGAAGGTTACTGAATTACCTTTGTCATAAAGATGGCTGATACTCAACAAATTGTGTTTGAGACCATCCACTAAGGCAACCTCCTCAATGATGACATGTCCTTTGAAATCAAGCCATATCCCACAGTATAACCCTTGCTGTCATCTCCAAAAGTAATACTTGGGCCAACTCTCTCCTTAAACTCTGTGAGCAGGGTAGAATCACCAGTCATGTGTCATGAACAACCACTATCCAAGTACAAAGATTCTTCTGTTTCCCTGCACACATCAAAATCAAATCAAGTTGATTTTGGTACCCAATTTTCCTTGGGTCCTGCCTTGTTAGCTCTCTTTTTCTGTTTCTTAGGTCTTATCTCATTTGACTTAGGAATTTCAGATTCATCCTTAGTCATTTGAGTTGGACCTTTGAAACCATTCATTGCAACAGAACTATCATGCATTATGACTAACAAGAAATGGCATGCTTGGTGTAAACATGTTATTCCAGTAAGGCATGCTAAATGGCATTTGTGGCATACTGTATGCAGCATAATAAGGATTAGATGCAAATGACATATTAGCAAACTGAGCATTCATGTTCTGTGTAGACATAGCATTAACAGGCATGGGAGGCATGGCATTCATGTTAGGAAATGAGACTGAACAGACATGGGAGTAGGCATGGCAGATTTGCAATTAACAGATAAATGATTTACACTACCACACTTGACACAGATTTTCTAGGAGCATATTATCAGGTATGTAGTTATTGTGTTTGTAAATCCCTACTTTACCATTCCTATTGTTTTTCCTTTTAGTCTCTGTTTTTATCTCAATTTTCTCAAGTCTCTCACTTAACTGTTTGACAGTCATGTGACCAATATTAGCCTTTTTCCCTTTCTTAACTTGACTTGACTCTCCTGAAAAAAAGTTCTTGGAAACATACCCATATTCTCATTCAGCTTAATTAGTTTGGCTTTGCATGGGCTTGCTCACAGCCGACGGATGAGGATTTTCATCATTCGACGGATAAACTTTTTGTTATCTGACGGTCTATCATCCGCGAGACTACATCTGTTAGAAGTCCATCAACCAAATTAGGTTCTAGTTTCTTTGTTTTTTCCAGGCTTCATCATAGAAAGACTCAATTCCTTGAACTTTGGTGATTTGAGCATGGACATCCCTGGATGTTTCCATGTTTTAATCACCTTTGTTCACGCTCGAGCTGCTTATTTAAAATCTCTTCCTTTTTCAAGGACTCAGTTAATTCCTCCTTGGCAATCTTACACTCAATTCTTAATTTCTTAAAATCAATAAACTGAGACTCAAGCACATTATTCCTCTCACTTAAAAACAAATTATTTTCTTTGATTTTAGCATTTCTTTAGTAAGAGACTTAAGTGTAACACGCGAATGATATAATTCTGTAGACATGTCATTTATTGCATCATTACACTCAGCTTTAGATAAATGTGCAAGGTTTGTAGTAATTACCTGATTGCTTGAGGAACTTGTTTCTGTCTCATCAGACTTGGCCATTAGGGCTAGATTGACATAGCTGACATCTTCATCTTCATCCAGACCATCTGCTGCCCAGTCATTTTCTTGTGTAATAAAAGTCGTTTCCTTTTGTTTAAGTAGATCAAAGTATTTTTGCTTATAATCCACAAACTCAAACTTTTTCTTACTGGAATCTGACTTTCTACACTCATTGGCAAAATGCCTGCCAAGCCACATTTGAAACATTTGAATTTTGACTTATCCACCATGTTTCTATTTGGATTGGCTGCTCCAAAGTTCTTCTTGAACTTGAGCTTGGAAAATCTCCTGGAAAGAAATGCTAGGTGCTCATCAATGTCCTCCATGTCATCTTGGCTCAATGAATCTTCACTTTCTACTGCAAGCCCCTTGCCCTTGTTCTCACAGACCTTTGAAGTTGACTCAACAGTTTCCATCTTCACTTCCTTTTCCTTTTCCAACTCAGCAACTAGTGCAATGGATTCTTCTTTCTTCTCTCCATCCTTTCATCCTGCTCTATTTCAAGCTCAGATTTTCAGGATGCCATACAGTCTCTCCAAAAGTAAACTCCTTATAATCTTGTGAGTTTCTTAATGAGACTGTCATTGGTTTCCATTCCTTTGGAAGAGATCTAAGGAATTTCAGATTAGAGTCTTTAGTCTGATAAACTCTTCCATACAACTTAAGAGCATTTAGTAGTTTTTGAAACCTACTAAAAATGTCAGTGAGAGACTCACTTTCCTCATTGTGAAAATGCTCATATTGCTGAATCAAGAGCTGCATCTTATTTTCTCTAACTTGCTCAGTGCCATCACAGATTATCTGTATAGTATCCCGACTTCCTGGTAGTTTTGCAGTTGATAAAGTTGTCAAACATGTCTGCATCAACTCCATTAAACAGAATATTCATGGCCTTTTTATCCTTCCTGACTTGTTCAATGTCAGGATCAGACCATTCATGCCTTGGCTTGGGGACTGATGGCTCGTTTCCTGTTGCAGCTCTCATTGGAACATGAGGGCCTCTTTCTATGCAGTCCACATAGGCCTCATCTTGAGAAAGCATATGAAGATGCATCTTTACCTTCCAATGATGGTAATTATCTTTATCCAGAAAAGGAATCTTGACTCCAACATCCTTTTGTTCATCTTGCTGAATTGTTTTGATCTTTAAACTCTTTTAAGTTAAGAGATTGCTCTGATACCAATTGTTAGTCCCTTAACAATATAGAAAGAATTAAAGAAGGGGGATTGAATGGAATTCTTGAACCTTTTTCTTAAATAAAAAGTTGCAACTCGAATACAATATAAGTGTTTTGATTAGCACTATGCGGATAAAAACTTAAGTGAATCAAACATAAGTAATTAAAAACAAGAGTCTTTAAAAACTTTCTGGTGGATTTAAACAATTCCACCAGAGATATATATATCGAGAGAACTCTGTGTGCAAGAATGCTCATAGCTGCTTACAAATTTGAACTACTGAGAATACAGAGAAATGCTAATAATTCTGCTTACAAAAGTTTCTCACTTTTGTATCTCAGATCTTGGTTTCTATTTGCTACTTCTTGGTTTATATATATTACCAAGATTACAAAGTCAAAAAGATAGAATCATTAAAAAACTATCATTTTTTATGCTTTGCTACTTTGTCTCTATTACCCAGTTAATATGCTTCCTCATTCCGTTTGCATAATCTCGACGCATGTGACCAGTTGTCACTGTCAATGATGTTTGAATTCTTTATCCGTTAGGTTCATGATCATCCGTCGAGTTAATGATCATCCGTTGGATTGTTGATCATCCGTTGGGTGCTTTGTAGATTATCCGTCGGGTAGAAATCAGGCAACTGACTTCATTTCATTATGCAGAATTACAAGACATGATCTATGTACAATTAATCAACCTATTCTGCGATCTAGTTAAAGTCAA